>NW_027468935.1:477500-601443 GCF_051014615.1 Bombus vancouverensis nearcticus | reverse complement strand
TTCCAACGACCGGTCGTGTCGGTCCGAACGTTTTTATATCCGTCTGCCGACGATATAAACGCTTAATCCCGACGTATTTTATCGAGTTATAACGATTTATGTAAAAATATTCGTACCTCGTAACGCTTTTTAACGAATTAACTCGAAAAGAGTGTTCGGTCCGAAAATTTTCCAAGTTCGAACGACCGGCCGCATAGGTCCGTTTTTAAAAATCGTTCTCGGACGGAAATAAACCATTAATCCCGACGTATTTTGTCGTGTTACGTCGATTTATGCAAAAAAATTCATACCTTGTAACGCTTTTAACCGAGTAAACTCGAAAAAACTTTTTCGCACTCGGAATTTTTCTAAGTCCCAACGTACCGGCTCGGAATTTTTCTATGTTCCAACGACCGGTCGTGTCGGTCCGAACGTTTTTATATCCGTCTGCCGACGATATAAACGCTTAATCCCGACGTATTTTATCGAGTTATAACGATTTATGTAAAAATATTCGTACCTCGTAACGCTTTTTAACGAATTAACTCGAAAAGAGTGTTCGGTCCGAAAATTTTCCAAGTTCGAACGACCGGCCGCATAGGTCCGTTTTTAAAAATCGTTCTCGGACGGAAATAAACCATTAATCCCGACGTATTTTGTCGTGTTACGTCGATTTATGCAAAAAAATTCATACCTTGTAACGCTTTTAACCGAGTAAACTCGAAAAAACTTTTTCGCACTCGGAATTTTTCTAAGTCCCAACGTACCGGCTCGGAATTTTTCTATGTTCCAACGACCGGTCGTGTCGGTCCGAACGTTTTTATATCCGTCTGCCGACGATATAAACGCTTAATCCCGACGTATTTTATCGAGTTATAACGATTTATGTAAAAATATTCGTACCTCGTAACGCTTTTTAACGAATTAACTCGAAAAGAGTGTTCGGTCCGAAAATTTTCCAAGTTCGAACGACCGGCCGCATAGGTCCGTTTTTAAAAATCGTTCTCGGACGGAAATAAACCATTAATCCCGACGTATTTTGTCGTGTTACGTCGATTTATGCAAAAAATTCATACCTTGTAACGCTTTTAACCGAGTAAACTCGAAAAAACTTTTTCGCACTCGGAATTTTTCTAAGTCCCAACGTACCGGCTCGGAATTTTTCTATGTTCCAACGACCGGTCGTGTCGGTCCGAACGTTTTTATATCCGTCTGCCGACGATATAAACGCTTAATCCCGACGTATTTTATCGAGTTATAACGATTTATGTAAAAATATTCGTACCTCGTAACGCTTTTTAACGAATTAACTCGAAAAGAGTGTTCGGTCCGAAAATTTTCCAAGTTCGAACGACCGGCCGCATAGGTCCGTTTTTAAAAATCGTTCTCGGACGGAAATAAACCATTAATCCCGACGTATTTTGTCGTGTTACGTCGATTTATGCAAAAAAATTCATACCTTGTAACGCTTTTAACCGAGTAAACTCGAAAAAACTTTTTCGCACTCGGAATTTTTCTAAGTCCCAACGTACCGGCTCGGAATTTTTCTATGTTCCAACGACCGGTCGTGTCGGTCCGAACGTTTTTATATCCGTCTGCCGACGATATAAACGCTTAATCCCGACGTATTTTATCGAGTTATAACGATTTATGTAAAAATATTCGTACCTCGTAACGCTTTTTAACGAATTAACTCGAAAAGAGTGTTCGGTCCGAAAATTTTCCAAGTTCGAACGACCGGCCGCATAGGTCCGTTTTTAAAAATCGTTCTCGGACGGAAATAAACCATTAATCCCGACGTATTTTGTCGTGTTACGTCGATTTATGCAAAAAAATTCATACCTTGTAACGCTTTTAACCGAGTAAACTCGAAAAAACTTTTTCGCACTCGGAATTTTTCTAAGTCCCAACGTACCGGCTCGGAATTTTTCTATGTTCCAACGACCGGTCGTGTCGGTCCGAACGTTTTTATATCCGTCTGCCGACGATATAACCGCTTAATCCCGACGTATTTTATCGAGTTATAACGATTTATGTAAAAATATTCGTACCTCGTAACGCTTTTTAACGAATTAACTCGAAAAGAGTGTTCGGTCCGAAAATTTTCCAAGTTCGAACGACCGGCCGCATAGGTCCGTTTTTAAAAATCGTTCTCGGACGGAAATAAACCATTAATCCCGACGTATTTTGTCGTGTTACGTCGATTTATGCAAAAAAATTCATACCTTGTAACGCTTTTAACCGAGTAAACTCGAAAAAACTTTTTCGCACTCGGAATTTTTCTAAGTCCCAACGTACCGGCTCGGAATTTTTCTATGTTCCAACGACCGGTCGTGTCGGTCCGAAC
Organism: Bombus vancouverensis nearcticus; assembly: GCF_051014615.1. NCBI lineage: Eukaryota > Metazoa > Arthropoda > Insecta > Hymenoptera > Apidae > Bombus > Bombus vancouverensis. The sequence goes on along the minus strand of NW_027468935.1, from coordinate 599,117 downwards.
GTTTTTATATCCGTCTGCCGACGATATAAACGCTTAATCCCGACGTATTTTATCGAGTTATAACGATTTATGTAAAAATATTCGTACCTCGTAACGCTTTTTAACGAATTAACTCGAAAAGAGTGTTCGGTCCGAAAATTTTCCAAGTTCGAACGACCGGCCGCATAGGTCCGTTTTTAAAAATCGTTCTCGGACGGAAATAAACCATTAATCCCGACGTATTTTGTCGTGTTACGTCGATTTATGCAAAAAAATTCATACCTTGTAACGCTTTTAACCGAGTAAACTCGAAAAAACTTTTTCGCACTCGGAATTTTTCTAAGTCCCAACGTACCGGCTCGGAATTTTTCTATGTTCCAACGACCGGTCGTGTCGGTCCGAACGTTTTTATATCCGTCTGCCGACGATATAAACGCTTAATCCCGACGTATTTTATCGAGTTATAACGATTTATGTAAAAATATTCGTACCTCGTAACGCTTTTTAACGAATTAACTCGAAAAGAGTGTTCGGTCCGAAAATTTTCCAAGTTCGAACGACCGGCCGCATAGGTCCGTTTTTAAAAATCGTTCTCGGACGGAAATAAACCATTAATCCCGACGTATTTTGTCGTGTTACGTCGATTTATGCAAAAAAATTCATACCTTGTAACGCTTTTAACCGAGTAAACTCGAAAAAACTTTTTCGCACTCGGAATTTTTCTAAGTCCCAACGTACCGGCTCGGAATTTTTCTATGTTCCAACGACCGGTCGTGTCGGTCCGAACGTTTTTATATCCGTCTGCCGACGATATAAACGCTTAATCCCGACGTATTTTATCGAGTTATAACGATTTATGTAAAAATATTCGTACCTCGTAACGCTTTTTAACGAATTAACTCGAAAAGAGTGTTCGGTCCGAAAATTTTCCAAGTTCGAACGACCGGCCGCATAGGTCCGTTTTTAAAAATCGTTCTCGGACGGAAATAAACCATTAATCCCGACGTATTTTGTCGTGTTACGTCGATTTATGCAAAAAAAATCATACCTTGTAACGCTTTTAACCGAGTAAACTCGAAAAAACTTTTTCGCACTCGGAATTTTTCTAAGTCCCAACGTACCGGCTCGGAATTTTTCTATGTTCCAACGACCGGTCGTGTCGGTCCGAACGTTTTTATATCCGTCTGCCGACGATATAAACGCTTAATCCCGACGTATTTTATCGAGTTATAACGATTTATGTAAAAATATTCGTACCTCGTAACGCTTTTTAACGAATTAACTCGAAAAGAGTGTTCGGTCCGAAAATTTTCCAAGTTCGAACGACCGGCCGCATAGGTCCGTTTTTAAAAATCGTTCTCGGACGGAAATAAACCATTAATCCCGACGTATTTTGTCGTGTTACGTCGATTTATGCAAAAAAATTCATACCTTGTAACGCTTTTAACCGAGTAAACTCGAAAAAACTTTTTCGCACTCGGAATTTTTCTAAGTCCCAACGTACCGGCTCGGAATTTTTCTATGTTCCAACGACCGGTCGTGTCGGTCCGAACGTTTTTATATCCGTCTGCCGACGATATAAACGCTTAATCCCGACGTATTTTATCGAGTTATAACGATTTATGTAAAAATATTCGTACCTCGTAACGCTTTTTAACGAATTAACTCGAAAAGAGTGTTCGGTCCGAAAATTTTCCAAGTTCGAACGACCGGCCGCATAGGTCCGTTTTTAAAAATCGTTCTCGGACGGAAATAAACCATTAATCCCGACGTATTTTGTCGTGTTACGTCGATTTATGCAAAAAAATTCATACCTTGTAACGCTTTTAACCGAGTAAACTCGAAAAAACTTTTTCGCACTCGGAATTTTTCTAAGTCCCAACGTACCGGCTCGGAATTTTTCTATGTTCCAACGACCGGTCGTGTCGGTCCGAACGTTTTTATATCCGTCTGCCGACGATATAAACGCTTAATCCCGACGTATTTTATCGAGTTATAACGATTTATGTAAAAATATTCGTACCTCGTAACGCTTTTTAACGAATTAACTCGAAAAGAGTGTTCGGTCCGAAAATTTTCCAAGTTCGAACGACCGGCCGCATAGGTCCGTTTTTAAAAATCGTTCTCGGACGGAAATAAACCATTAATCCCGACGTATTTTGTCGTGTTACGTCGATTTATGCAAAAAAATTCATACCTTGTAACGCTTTTAACCGAGTAAACTCGAAAAAACTTTTTCGCACTCGGAATTTTTCTAAGTCCCAACGTACCGGCTCGGAATTTTTCTATGTTCCAACGACCGGTCGTGTCGGTCCGAACGTTTTTATATCCGTCTGCCGACGATATAAACGCTTAATCCCGACGTATTTTATCGAGTTATAACGATTTATGTAAAAATATTCGTACCTCGTAACGCTTTTTAACGAATTAACTCGAAAAGAGTGTTCGGTCCGAAAATTTTCCAAGTTCGAACGACCGGCCGCATAGGTCCGTTTTTAAAAATCGTTCTCGGACGGAAATAAACCATTAATCCCGACGTATTTTGTCGTGTTACGTCGATTTATGCAAAAAAATTCATACCTTGTAACGCTTTTAACCGAGTAAACTCGAAAAAACTTTTTCGCACTCGGAATTTTTCTAAGTCCCAACGTACCGGCTCGGAATTTTTCTATGTTCCAACGACCGGTCGTGTCGGTCCGAACGTTTTTATATCCGTCTGCCGACGATATAAACGCTTAATCCCGACGTATTTTATCGAGTTATAACGATTTATGTAAAAATATTCGTACCTCGTAACGCTTTTTAACGAATTAACTCGAAAAGAGTGTTCGGTCCGAAAATTTTCCAAGTTCGAACGACCGGCCGCATAGGTCCGTTTTTAAAAATCGTTCTCGGACGGAAATAAACCATTAATCCCGACGTATTTTGTCGTGTTACGTCGATTTATGCAAAAAAATTCATACCTTGTAACGCTTTTAACCGAGTAAACTCGAAAAAACTTTTTCGCACTCGGAATTTTTCTAAGTCCCAACGTACCGGCTCGGAATTTTTCTATGTTCCAACGACCGGTCGTGTCGGTCCGAACGTTTTTATATCCGTCTGCCGACGATATAAACGCTTAATCCCGACGTATTTTATCGAGTTATAACGATTTATGTAAAAATATTCGTACCTCGTAACGCTTTTTAACGAATTAACTCGAAAAGAGTGTTCGGTCCGAAAATTTTCCAAGTTCGAACGACCGGCCGCATAGGTCCGTTTTTAAAAATCGTTCTCGGACGGAAATAAACCATTAATCCCGACGTATTTTGTCGTGTTACGTCGATTTATGCAAAAAAATTCATACCTTGTAACGCTTTTAACCGAGTAAACTCGAAAAAACTTTTTCGCACTCGGAATTTTTCTAAGTCCCAACGTACCGGCTCGGAATTTTTCTATGTTCCAACGACCGGTCGTGTCGGTCCGAACGTTTTTATATCCGTCTGCCGACGATATAAACGCTTAATCCCGACGTATTTTATCGAGTTATAACGATTTATGTAAAAATATTCGTACCTCGTAACGCTTTTTAACGAATTAACTCGAAAAGAGTGTTCGGTCCGAAAATTTTCCAAGTTCGAACGACCGGCCGCATAGGTCCGTTTTTAAAAATCGTTCTCGGACGGAAATAAACCATTAATCCCGACGTATTTTGTCGTGTTACGTCGATTTATGCAAAAAAATTCATACCTTGTAACGCTTTTAACCGAGTAAACTCGAAAAAACTTTTTCGCACTCGGAATTTTTCTAAGTCCCAACGTACCGGCTCGGAATTTTTCTATGTTCCAACGACCGGTCGTGTCGGTCCGAACGTTTTTATATCCGTCTGCCGACGATATAAACGCTTAATCCCGACGTATTTTATCGAGTTATAACGATTTATGTAAAAATATTCGTACCTCGTAACGCTTTTTAACGAATTAACTCGAAAAGAGTGTTCGGTCCGAAAATTTTCCAAGTTCGAACGACCGGCCGCATAGGTCCGTTTTTAAAAATCGTTCTCGGACGGAAATAAACCATTAATCCCGACGTATTTTGTCGTGTTACGTCGATTTATGCAAAAAAATTCATACCTTGTAACGCTTTTAACCGAGTAAACTCGAAAAAACTTTTTCGCACTCGGAATTTTTCTAAGTCCCAACGTACCGGCTCGGAATTTTTCTATGTTCCAACGACCGGTCGTGTCGGTCCGAACGTTTTTATATCCGTCTGCCGACGATATAAACGCTTAATCCCGACGTATTTTATCGAGTTATAACGATTTATGTAAAAATATTCGTACCTCGTAACGCTTTTTAACGAATTAACTCGAAAAGAGTGTTCGGTCCGAAAATTTTCCAAGTTCGAACGACCGGCCGCATAGGTCCGTTTTTAAAAATCGTTCTCGGACGGAAATAAACCATTAATCCCGACGTATTTTGTCGTGTTACGTCGATTTATGCAAAAAAATTCATACCTTGTAACGCTTTTAACCGAGTAAACTCGAAAAAACTTTTTCGCACTCGGAATTTTTCTAAGTCCCAACGTACCGGCTCGGAATTTTTCTATGTTCCAACGACCGGTCGTGTCGGTCCGAACGTTTTTATATCCGTCTGCCGACGATATAAACGCTTAATCCCGACGTATTTTATCGAGTTATAACGATTTATGTAAAAATATTCGTACCTCGTAACGCTTTTTAACGAATTAACTCGAAAAGAGTGTTCGGTCCGAAAATTTTCCAAGTTCGAACGACCGGCCGCATAGGTCCGTTTTTAAAAATCGTTCTCGGACGGAAATAAACCATTAATCCCGACGTATTTTGTCGTGTTACGTCGATTTATGCAAAAAAATTCATACCTTGTAACGCTTTTAACCGAGTAAACTCGAAAAAACTTTTTCGCACTCGGAATTTTTCTAAGTCCCAACGTACCGGCTCGGAATTTTTCTATGTTCCAACGACCGGTCGTGTCGGTCCGAACGTTTTTATATCCGTCTGCCGACGATATAAACGCTTAATCCCGACGTATTTTATCGAGTTATAACGATTTATGTGAAAATATTCGTACCTCGTAACGCTTTTTAACGAATTAACTCGAAAAGAGTGTTCGGTCCGAAAATTTTCCAAGTTCGAACGACCGGCCGCATAGGTCCGTTTTTAAAAATCGTTCTCGGACGGAAATAAACCATTAATCCCGACGTATTTTGTCGTGTTACGTCGATTTATGCAAAAAAATTCATACCTTGTAACGCTTTTAACCGAGTAAACTCGAAAAAACTTTTTCGCACTCGGAATTTTTCTAAGTCCCAACGTACCGGCTCGGAATTTTTCTATGTTCCAACGACCGGTCGTGTGGGTCCGAACGTTTTTATATCCGTCTGCCGACGATATAACCGCTTAATCCCGACGTATTTTATCGAGTTATAACGATTTATGTAAAAATATTCGTACCTCGTAACGCTTTTTAACGAATTAACTCGAAAAGAGTGTTCGGTCCGAAAATTTTCCAAGTTCGAACGACCGGCCGCATAGGTCCGTTTTTAAAAATCGTTCTCGGACGGAAATAAACCATTAATCCCGACGTATTTTGTCGTGTTACGTCGATTTATGCAAAAAATTCATACCTTGTAACGCTTTTAACCGAGTAAACTCGAAAAAACTTTTTCGCACTCGGAATTTTTCTAAGTCCCAACGTACCGGCTCGGAATTTTTCTATGTTCCAACGACCGGTCGTGTCGGTCCGAACGTTTTTATATCCGTCTGCCGACGATATAAACGCTTAATCCCGACGTATTTTATCGAGTTATAACGATTTATGTAAAAATATTCGTACCTCGTAACGCTTTTTAACGAATTAACTCGAAAAGAGTGTTCGGTCCGAAAATTTTCCAAGTTCGAACGACCAGCCGCATAGGTCCGTTTTTAAAAATCGTTCTCGGACGGAAATAAACCATTAATCCCGACGTATTTTGTCGTGTTACGTCGATTTATGCAAAAAATTCATACCTTGTAACGCTTTTAACCGAGTAAACTCGAAAAAACTTTTTCGCACTCGGAATTTTTCTAAGTCCCAACGTACCGGCTCGGAATTTTTCTATGTTCCAACGACCGGTCGTGTCGGTCCGAACGTTTTTATATCCGTCTGCCGACGATATAAACGCTTAATCCCGACGTATTTTATCGAGTTATAACGATTTATGTAAAAATATTCGTACCTCGTAACGCTTTTTAACGAATTAACTCGAAAAGAGTGTTCGGTCCGAAAATTTTCCAAGTTCGAACGACCGGCCGCATAGGTCCGTTTTTAAAAATCGTTCTCGGACGGAAATAAACCATTAATCCCGACGTATTTTGTCGTGTTACGTCGATTTATGCAAAAAAATTCATACCTTGTAACGCTTTTAACCGAGTAAACTCGAAAAAACTTTTTCGCACTCGGAATTTTTCTAAGTCCCAACGTACCGGCTCGGAATTTTTCTATGTTCCAACGACCGGTCGTGTCGGTCCGAACGTTTTTATATCCGTCTGCCGACGATATAAACGCTTAATCCCGACGTATTTTATCGAGTTATAACGATTTATGTAAAAATATTCGTACCTCGTAACGCTTTTTAACGAATTAACTCGAAAAGAGTGTTCGGTCCGAAAATTTTCCAAGTTCGAACGACCGGCCGCATAGGTCCGTTTTTAAAAATCGTTCTCGGACGGAAATAAACCATTAATCCCGACGTATTTTGTCGTGTTACGTCGATTTATGCAAAAAAATTCATACCTTGTAACGCTTTTAACCGAGTAAACTCGAAAAAACTTTTTCGCACTCGGAATTTTTCTAAGTCCCAACGTACCGGCTCGGAATTTTTCTATGTTCCAACGACCGGTCGTGTCGGTCCGAACGTTTTTATATCCGTCTGCCGACGATATAAACGCTTAATCCCGACGTATTTTATCGAGTTATAACGATTTATGTAAAAATATTCGTACCTCGTAACGCTTTTTAACGAATTAACTCGAAAAGAGTGTTCGGTCCGAAAATTTTCCAAGTTCGAACGACCGGCCGCATAGGTCCGTTTTTAAAAATCGTTCTCGGACGGAAATAAACCATTAATCCCGACGTATTTTGTCGTGTTACGTCGATTTATGCAAAAAAATTCATACCTTGTAACGCTTTTAACCGAGTAAACTCGAAAAAACTTTTTCGCACTCGGAATTTTTCTAAGTCCCAACGTACCGGCTCGGAATTTTTCTATGTTCCAACGACCGGTCGTGTCGGTCCGAACGTTTTTATATCCGTCTGCCGACGATATAAACGCTTAATCCCGACGTATTTTATCGAGTTATAACGATTTATGTAAAAATATTCGTACCTCGTAACGCTTTTTAACGAATTAACTCGAAAAGAGTGTTCGGTCCGAAAATTTTCCAAGTTCGAACGACCGGCCGCATAGGTCCGTTTTTAAAAATCGTTCTCGGACGGAAATAAACCATTAATCCCGACGTATTTTGTCGTGTTACGTCGATTTATGCAAAAAAATTCATACCTTGTAACGCTTTTAACCGAGTAAACTCGAAAAAACTTTTTCGCACTCGGAATTTTTCTAAGTCCCAACGTACCGGCTCGGAATTTTTCTATGTTCCAACGACCGGTCGTGTCGGTCCGAACGTTTTTATATCCGTCTGCCGACGATATAAACGCTTAATCCCGACGTATTTTATCGAGTTATAACGATTTATGTAAAAATATTCGTACCTCGTAACGCTTTTTAACGAATTAACTCGAAAAGAGTGTTCGGTCCGAAAATTTTCCAAGTTCGAACGACCGGCCGCATAGGTCCGTTTTTAAAAATCGTTCTCGGACGGAAATAAACCATTAATCCCGACGTATTTTGTCGTGTTACGTCGATTTATGCAAAAAATTCATACCTTGTAACGCTTTTAACCGAGTAAACTCGAAAAAACTTTTTCGCACTCGGAATTTTTCTAAGTCCCAACGTACCGGCTCGGAATTTTTCTATGTTCCAACGACCGGTCGTGTCGGTCCGAACGTTTTTATATCCGTCTGCCGACGATATAAACGCTTAATCCCGACGTATTTTATCGAGTTATAACGATTTATGTGAAAATATTCGTACCTCGTAACGCTTTTTAACGAATTAACTCGAAAAGAGTGTTCGGTCCGAAAATTTTCCAAGTTCGAACGACCGGCCGCATAGGTCCGTTTTTAAAAATCGTTCTCGGACGGAAATAAACCATTAATCCCGACGTATTTTGTCGTGTTACGTCGATTTATGCAAAAAAATTCATACCTTGTAACGCTTTTAACCGAGTAAACTCGAAAAAACTTTTTCGCACTCGGAATTTTTCTAAGTCCCAACGTACCGGCTCGGAATTTTTCTATGTTCCAACGACCGGTCGTGTCGGTCCGAACGTTTTTATATCCGTCTGCCGACGATATAACCGCTTAATCCCGACGTATTTTATCGAGTTATAACGATTTATGTAAAAATATTCGTACCTCGTAACGCTTTTTAACGAATTAACTCGAAAAGAGTGTTCGGTCCGAAAATTTTCCAAGTTCGAACGACCGGCCGCATAGGTCCGTTTTTAAAAATCGTTCTCGGACGGAAATAAACCATTAATCCCGACGTATTTTGTCGTGTTACGTCGATTTATGCAAAAAAATTCATACCTTGTAACGCTTTTAACCGAGTAAACTCGAAAAAACTTTTTCGCACTCGGAATTTTTCTAAGTCCCAACGTACCGGCTCGGAATTTTTCTATGTTCCAACGACCGGTCGTGTCGGTCCGAACGTTTTTATATCCGTCTGCCGACGATATAAACGCTTAATCCCGACGTATTTTATCGAGTTATAACGATTTATGTAAAAATATTCGTACCTCGTAACGCTTTTTAACGAATTAACTCGAAAAGAGTGTTCGGTCCGAAAATTTTCCAAGTTCGAACGACCAGCCGCATAGGTCCGTTTTTAAAAATCGTTCTCGGACGGAAATAAACCATTAATCCCGACGTATTTTGTCGTGTTACGTCGATTTATGCAAAAAAATTCATACCTTGTAACGCTTTTAACCGAGTAAACTCGAAAAAACTTTTTCGCACTCGGAATTTTTCTAAGTCCCAACGTACCGGCTCGGAATTTTTCTATGTTCCAACGACCGGTCGTGTCGGTCCGAACGTTTTTATATCCGTCTGCCGACGATATAACCGCTTAATCCCGACGTATTTTATCGAGTTATAACGATTTATGTAAAAATATTCGTACCTCGTAACGCTTTTTAACGAATTAACTCGAAAAGAGTGTTCGGTCCGAAAATTTTCCAAGTTCGAACGACCGGCCGCATAGGTCCGTTTTTAAAAATCGTTCTCGGACGGAAATAAACCATTAATCCCGACGTATTTTGTCGTGTTACGTCGATTTATGCAAAAAATTCATACCTTGTAACGCTTTTAACCGAGTAAACTCGAAAAAACTTTTTCGCACTCGGAATTTTTCTAAGTCCCAACGTACCGGCTCGGAATTTTTCTATGTTCCAACGACCGGTCGTGTCGGTCCGAACGTTTTTATATCCGTCTGCCGACGATATAAACGCTTAATCCCGACGTATTTTATCGAGTTATAACGATTTATGTGAAAATATTCGTACCTCGTAACGCTTTTTAACGAATTAACTCGAAAAGAGTGTTCGGTCCGAAAATTTTCCAAGTTCGAACGACCGGCCGCATAGGTCCGTTTTTAAAAATCGTTCTCGGACGGAAATAAACCATTAATCCCGACGTATTTTGTCGTGTTACGTCGATTTATGCAAAAAAATTCATACCTTGTAACGCTTTTAACCGAGTAAACTCGAAAAAACTTTTTCGCTCTCGGAATTTTTCTAAGTCCCAACGTACCGGCTCGGAATTTTTCTATGTTCCAACGACCGGTCGTGTCGGTCCGAACGTTTTTATATCCGTCTGCCGACGATATAAACGCTTAATCCCGACGTATTTTATCGAGTTATAACGATTTATGTAAAAATATTCGTACCTCGTAACGCTTTTTAACGAATTAACTCGAAAAGAGTGTTCGGTCCGAAAATTTTCCAAGTTCGAACGACCGGCCGCATAGGTCCGTTTTTAAAAATCGTTCTCGGACGGAAATAAACCATTAATCCCGGCGTACTTTGTCGTGTTACGTCGATTTATGCAAAAAAAATCATACCTTGTAACGCTTTTAACCGAGTAAACTCGAAAAAACTTTTTCGCACTCGGAATTTTTCTAAGTCCCAACGTACCGGCTCGGAATTTTTCTATGTTCCAACGACCGGTCGTGTCGGTCCGAACGTTTTTATATCCGTCTGCCGACGATATAAACGCTTAATCCCGACGTATTTTATCGAGTTATAACGATTTATGTAAAAATATTCGTACCTCGTAACGCTTTTTAACGAATTAACTCGAAAAGAGTGTTCGGTCCGAAAATTTTCCAAGTTCGAACGACCGGCCGCATAGGTCCGTTTTTAAAAATCGTTCTCGGACGGAAATAAACCATTAATCCCGACGTATTTTGTCGTGTTACGTCGATTTATGCAAAAAATTCATACCTTGTAACGCTTTTAACCGAGTAAACTCGAAAAAACTTTTTCGCACTCGGAATTTTTCTAAGTCCCAACGTACCGGCTCGGAATTTTTCTATGTTCCAACGACCGGTCGTGTCGGTCCGAACGTTTTTATATCCGTCTGCCGACGATATAAACGCTTAATCCCGACGTATTTTATCGAGTTATAACGATTTATGTAAAAATATTCGTACCTCGTAACGCTTTTTAACGAATTAACTCGAAAAGAGTGTTCGGTCCGAAAATTTTCCAAGTTCGAACGACCGGCCGCATAGGTCCGTTTTTAAAAATCGTTCTCGGACGGAAATAAACCATTAATCCCGACGTATTTTGTCGTGTTACGTCGATTTATGCAAAAAAATTCATACCTTGTAACGCTTTTAACCGAGTAAACTCGAAAAAACTTTTTCGCACTCGGAATTTTTCTAAGTCCCAACGTACCGGCTCGGAATTTTTCTATGTTCCAACGACCGGTCGTGTCGGTCCGAACGTTTTTATATCCGTCTGCCGACGATATAAACGCTTAATCCCGACGTATTTTATCGAGTTATAACGATTTATGTAAAAATATTCGTACCTCGTAACGCTTTTTAACGAATTAACTCGAAAAGAGTGTTCGGTCCGAAAATTTTCCAAGTTCGAACGACCGGCCGCATAGGTCCGTTTTTAAAAATCGTTCTCGGACGGAAATAAACCATTAATCCCGACGTATTTTGTCGTGTTACGTCGATTTATGCAAAAAAATTCATACCTTGTAACGCTTTTAACCGAGTAAACTCGAAAAAACTTTTTCGCACTCGGAATTTTTCTAAGTCCCAACGTACCGGCTCGGAATTTTTCTATGTTCCAACGACCGGTCGTGTCGGTCCGAACGTTTTTATATCCGTCTGCCGACGATATAAACGCTTAATCCCGACGTATTTTATCGAGTTATAACGATTTATGTGAAAATATTCGTACCTCGTAACGCTTTTTAACGAATTAACTCGAAAAGAGTGTTCGGTCCGAAAATTTTCCAAGTTCGAACGACCGGCCGCATAGGTCCGTTTTTAAAAATCGTTCTCGGACGGAAATAAACCATTAATCCCGACGTATTTTGTCGTGTTACGTCGATTTATGCAAAAAAATTCATACCATGTAACGCTTTTAACCGAGTAAACTCGAAAAAACTTTTTCGCACTCGGAATTTTTCTAAGTCCCAACGTACCGGCTCGGAATTTTTCTATGTTCCAACGACCGGTCGTGTCGGTCCGAACGTTTTTATATCCGTCTGCCGACGATATAACCGCTTAATCCCGACGTATTTTATCGAGTTATAACGATTTATGTAAAAATATTCGTACCTGGTAACGCTTTTTAACGAATTAACTCGAAAAGAGTGTTCGGTCCGAAAATTTTCCAAGTTCGAACGACCGGCCGCATAGGTCCGTTTTTAAAAATCGTTCTCGGACGGAAATAAACCATTAATCCCGACGTATTTTGTCGTGTTACGTCGATTTATGCAAAAAATTCATACCTTGTAACGCTTTTAACCGAGTAAACTCGAAAAAACTTTTTCGCACTCGGAATTTTTCTAAGTCCCAACGTACCGGCTCGGAATTTTTCTATGTTCCAACGACCGGTCGTGTCGGTCCGAACGTTTTTATATCCGTCTGCCGACGATATAAACGCTTAATCCCGACGTATTTTATCGAGTTATAACGATTTATGTGAAAATATTCGTACCTCGTAACGCTTTTTAACGAATTAACTCGAAAAGAGTGTTCGGTCCGAAAATTTTCCAAGTTCGAACGACCGGCCGCATAGGTCCGTTTTTAAAAATCGTTCTCGGACGGAAATAAACCATTAATCCCGACGTATTTTGTCGTGTTACGTCGATTTATGCAAAAAAATTCATACCTTGTAACGCTTTTAACCGAGTAAACTCGAAAAAACTTTTTCGCACTCGGAATTTTTCTAAGTCCCAACGTACCGGCTCGGAATTTTTCTATGTTCCAACGACCGGTCGTGTCGGTCCGAACGTTTTTATATCCGTCTGCCGACGATATAAACGCTTAATCCCGACGTATTTTATCGAGTTATAACGATTTATGTAAAAATATTCGTACCTCGTAACGCTTTTTAACGAATTAACTCGAAAAGAGTGTTCGGTCCGAAAATTTTCCAAGTTCGAACGACCGGCCGCATAGGTCCGTTTTTAAAAATCGTTCTCGGACGGAAATAAACCATTAATCCCGACGTATTTTGTCGTGTTACGTCGATTTATGCAAAAAAATTCATACCTTGTAACGCTTTTAACCGAGTAAACTCGAAAAAACTTTTTCGCACTCGGAATTTTTCTAAGTCCCAACGTACCGGCTCGGAATTTTTCTATGTTCCAACGACCGGTCGTGTCGGTCCGAACGTTTTTATATCCGTCTGCCGACGATATAAACGCTTAATCCCGACGTATTTTATCGAGTTATAACGATTTATGTAAAAATATTCGTACCTCGTAACGCTTTTTAACGAATTAACTCGAAAAGAGTGTTCGGTCCGAAAATTTTCCAAGTTCGAACGACCGGCCGCATAGGTCCGTTTTTAAAAATCGTTCTCGGACGGAAATAAACCATTAATCCCGACGTATTTTGTCGTGTTACGTCGATTTATGCAAAAAAAATCATACCTTGTAACGCTTTTAACCGAGTAAACTCGAAAAAACTTTTTCGCACTCGGAATTTTTCTAAGTCCCAACGTACCGGCTCGGAATTTTTCTATGTTCCAACGACCGGTCGTGTCGGTCCGAACGTTTTTATATCCGTCTGCCGACGATATAAACGCTTAATCCCGACGTATTTTATCGAGTTATAACGATTTATGTAAAAATATTCGTACCTCGTAACGCTTTTTAACGAATTAACTCGAAAAGAGTGTTCGGTCCGAAAATTTTCCAAGTTCGAACGACCGGCCGCATAGGTCCGTTTTTAAAAATCGTTCTCGGACGGAAATAAACCATTAATCCCGACGTATTTTGTCGTGTTACGTCGATTTATGCAAAAAAATTCATACCTTGTAACGCTTTTAACCGAGTAAACTCGAAAAAACTTTTTCGCACTCGGAATTTTTCTAAGTCCCAACGTACCGGCTCGGAATTTTTCTATGTTCCAACGACCGGTCGTGTCGGTCCGAACGTTTTTATATCCGTCTGCCGACGATATAACCGCTTAATCCCGACGTATTTTATCGAGTTATAACGATTTATGTAAAAATATTCGTACCTCGTAACGCTTTTTAACGAATTAACTCGAAAAGAGTGTTCGGTCCGAAAATTTTCAAAGTTCGAACGACCGGCCGCATAGGTCCGTTTTTAAAAATCGTTCTCGGACGGAAATAAACCATTAATCCCGACGTATTTTGTCGTGTTACGTCGATTTATGCAAAAAATTCATACCTTGTAACGCTTTTAACCGAGTAAACTCGAAAAAACTTTTTCGCACTCGGAATTTTTCTAAGTCCCAACGTACCGGCTCGGAATTTTTCTATGTTCCAACGACCGGTCGTGTCGGTCCGAACGTTTTTATATCCGTCTGCCGACGATATAAACGCTTAATCCCGACGTATTTTATCGAGTTATAACGATTTATGTGAAAATATTCGTACCTCGTAACGCTTTCTAACGAATTAACTCGAAAAGAGTGTTCGGTCCGAAAATTTTCCAAGTTCGAACGACCAGCCGCATAGGTCCGTTTTTAAAAATCGTTCTCGGACGGAAATAAACCATTAATCCCGACGTATTTTGTCGTGTTACGTCGATTTATGCAAAAAAATTCATACCTTGTAACGCTTTTAACCGAGTAAACTCGAAAAAACTTTTTCGCACTCGGAATTTTTCTAAGTCCCAACGTACCGGCTCGGAATTTTTCTATGTTCCAACGACCGGTCGTGTCGGTCCGAACGTTTTTATATCCGTCTGCCGACGATATAAACGCTTAATCCCGACGTATTTTATCGAGTTATAACGATTTATGTAAAAATATTCGTACCTCGTAACGCTTTTTAACGAATTAACTCGAAAAGAGTGTTCGGTCCGAAAATTTTCCAAGTTCGAACGACCGGCCGCATAGGTCCGTTTTTAAAAATCGTTCTCGGACGGAAATAAACCATTAATCCCGACGTATTTTGTCGTGTTACGTCGATTTATGCAAAAAAATTCATACCTTGTAACGCTTTTAACCGAGTAAACTCGAAAAAACTTTTTCGCACTCGGAATTTTTCTAAGTCCCAACGTACCGGCTCGGAATTTTTCTATGTTCCAACGACCGGTCGTGTCGGTCCGAACGTTTTTATATCCGTCTGCCGACGATATAAACGCTTAATCCCGACGTATTTTATCGAGTTATAACGATTTATGTAAAAATATTCGTACCTCGTAACGCTTTTTAACGAATTAACTCGAAAAGAGTGTTCGGTCCGAAAATTTTCCAAGTTCGAACGACCGGCCGCATAGGTCCGTTTTTAAAAATCGTTCTCGGACGGAAATAAACCATTAATCCCGACGTATTTTGTCGTGTTACGTCGATTTATGCAAAAAAATTCATACCTTGTAACGCTTTTAACCGAGTAAACTCGAAAAAACTTTTTCGCACTCGGAATTTTTCTAAGTCCCAACGTACCGGCTCGGAATTTTTCTATGTTCCAACGACCGGTCGTGTCGGTCCGAACGTTTTTATATCCGTCTGCCGACGATATAAACGCTTAATCCCGACGTATTTTATCGAGTTATAACGATTTATGTAAAAATATTCGTACCTCGTAACGCTTTTTAACGAATTAACTCGAAAAGAGTGTTCGGTCCGAAAATTTTCCAAGTTCGAACGACCGGCCGCATAGGTCCGTTTTTAAAAATCGTTCTCGGACGGAAATAAACCATTAATCCCGACGTATTTTGTCGTGTTACGTCGATTTATGCAAAAAAATTCATACCTTGTAACGCTTTTAACCGAGTAAACTCGAAAAAACTTTTTCGCACTCGGAATTTTTCTAAGTCCCAACGTACCGGCTCGGAATTTTTCTATGTTCCAACGACCGGTCGTGTCGGTCCGAACGTTTTTATATCCGTCTGCCGACGATATAAACGCTTAATCCCGACGTATTTTATCGAGTTATAACGATTTATGTAAAAATATTCGTACCTCGTAACGCTTTTTAACGAATTAACTCGAAAAGAGTGTTCGGTCCGAAAATTTTCCAAGTTCGAACGACCGGCCGCATAGGTCCGTTTTTAAAAATCGTTCTCGGACGGAAATAAACCATTAATCCCGACGTATTTTGTCGTGTTACGTCGATTTATGCAAAAAAATTCATACCTTGTAACGCTTTTAACCGAGTAAACTCGAAAAAACTTTTTCGCACTCGGAATTTTTCTAAGTCCCAACGTACCGGCTCGGAATTTTTCTATGTTCCAACGACCGGTCGTGTCGGTCCGAACGTTTTTATATCCGTCTGCCGACGATATAAACGCTTAATCCCGACGTATTTTATCGAGTTATAACGATTTATGTAAAAATATTCGTACCTCGTAACGCTTTTTAACGAATTAACTCGAAAAGAGTGTTCGGTCCGAAAATTTTCCAAGTTCGAACGACCGGCCGCATAGGTCCGTTTTTAAAAATCGTTCTCGGACGGAAATAAACCATTAATCCCGACGTATTTTGTCGTGTTACGTCGATTTATGCAAAAAAATTCATACCTTGTAACGCTTTTAACCGAGTAAACTCGAAAAAACTTTTTCGCACTCGGAATTTTTCTAAGTCCCAACGTACCGGCTCGGAATTTTTCTATGTTCCAACGACCGGTCGTGTCGGTCCGAACGTTTTTATATCCGTCTGCCGACGATATAACCGCTTAATCCCGACGTATTTTATCGAGTTATAACGATTTATGTAAAAATATTCGTACCTCGTAACGCTTTTTAACGAATTAACTCGAAAAGAGTGTTCGGTCCGAAAATTTTCCAAGTTCGAACGACCGGCCGCATAGGTCCGTTTTTAAAAATCGTTCTCGGACGGAAATAAACCATTAATCCCGACGTATTTTGTCGTGTTACGTCGATTTATGCAAAAAAATTCATACCTTGTAACGCTTTTAACCGAGTAAACTCGAAAAAACTTTTTCGTACTCGGAATTTTTCTAAGTCCCAATGTACCGGCTCGGAATTTTTCTATGTTCCAACGACCGGTCGTGTCGGTCCGAATGTTTTTATATCCGTCTGCCGACGATATAAACGCTTAATCCCGACGTATTTTATCGAGTTATAACGATTTATGTAAAAACATCCGTACCTCGTAACACTTTTTAACGAGTTATTTCGAGGGGAACTTTCGGCCTTTTCGTAACGGGGCGAAAAAATTCAAAGTTCCAACGTCCCGGTCATGTTGGTCCGGTGGATGAAATTTTTTAAAAAAATAAAGGGAAATCGCTACTTTCGACTAGATTTCGTCGAAACATAACGATTTCACTGATAATTTCGATACCTTATAACGCTTTTTCTCGAGTTATTTCGAGTTGAACTTTCGGTACTTTCGTGGCGGGGCGACAAAATTCCAAGTTCCAACCTCTCGGCCATTTTGGTCCGGCGGACGAAATTTTTCAAAAAAATAAAGTGAAATCGTTACTTTCGACCAGATTACGCTCTTACGCGTTGCTCGCTCGCTCCGCTCGCTCGAAAAAAAATAGCCCAACCCAAAACCAATAACTTTTGCGTTCGTTCTTCGATTTCATCGAAAACTTCGTTAGAACGCGCGGGATCGGTTTAGGGTTGGGCTAGATGGGTCCGAGCGAGCGCCGCGAGCGAGCATTTATCGCGACCTTTCTCCTCGTTTTCGTCTCTCTCGAGAAGCGGGAAAAACGCGAATGAACGCGAATGAACGCGAATGAACGCGAATGAACGCGAATGAACGCGAATGAACGCGAATGAACGCGAATGAACGCGAATGAACGCGAAAGAACGCGAAAGAACGTGAAAGACGTTAGAAGGGCGCGCGCGCGCGCGCGCCCGGCGCGTCGCGCCCCGCAGCGTGCCTTAAGAGAGTCATAGTTACTCCCGCCGTTTACCCGCTGAATTTGACGTGCGCGCGCAGCGGCGTATTGCTTTTTACTTGTACGCGGCCGAGATAAACCATTATTTCCGACGTATTTTATCGTGGTACGTCGATTTATGCAAAGATATTCCAACCTTGTAACGATTTTTAGCGGGTCAATTCGATGGGAACATCCGGCCTCTTCGTAGCGGGGCGACAAAATTCCAAGTTCCAACCTCTCGGCCATTTTGGTCCGGCGGACGAAATTTTTCAAAAAAATAAAGTGAAATCGTTACTTTCGACCAGATTACGTCGTAACATAGCGATTTCACGCAAAATTTCGATACATTATAACGCTATTCAGCGAGTTATTTCTACTCGAACGTTCGAACAGAGGCGGATGTTTCAAAGTCCATGCGATGCAACGATACGCTCTTACGCGTTGCTCGCTCGCTCCGCTCGCTCGAAAAAAAATAGCCCAACCCAAAACCAATAACTTTTGCGTTCGTTCTCCGATTTCATCGAAAACTTCGTTAGAACGCGCGGGATCGGTTTAGGGTTGGGCTAGATGGGTCCGAGCGAGCGCCGCGAGCGAGCATTTATCGCGACCTTTCTCCTCGTTTTCGTCTCTCTCGAGAAGCGGGAAAAACGCGAATGAACGCGAATGAACGCGAATGAACGCGAATGAACGCGAATGAACGCGAATGAACGCGAATGAACGCGAATGAACGCGAATGAACGCGAATGAACGCGAATGAACGCGAAAGAACGCGAAAGAACGTGAAAGACGTTAGAAGGGCGCGCGCGCGCGCGCACGGCGCGTCGCGCCCCGCAGCGTGCCTTAAGAGAGTCATAGTTACTCCCGCCGTTTACCCGCTGAATTTGACGTGCGCGCGCAGCGGCGTATTGCTTTTTACTTGTACGCGGCCGAGATAAACCATTATTTCCGACGTATTTTATCGTGGTACGTCGATTTATGCAAAGATATTCCAACCTTGTAACGATTTTTAGCGGGTCAATTCGATGGGAACATCCGGCCTCTTCGTAGCGGGGCGACAAAATTCCAAGTTCCAACCTCTCGGCCATTTTGATCCGGCGGACGAAATTTTTCAAAAAAATAAAGTGAAATCGTTACTTTCGACCAGATTACGTCGTAACATAGCGATTACACGCAAAATTTCGATACATTATAACGCTTTTCAGCGAGTTACTCCTACTCGAACGTTCGAACAGAGGCGGATGTTTCAAAGTCCATGCGATGCAACGATACGCTCTTACGCGTTGCTCGCTCGCTCCGCTCGCTCGAAAAAAAATAGCCCAACCCAAAACCAATAACTTTTGCGTTCGTTCTCCGATTTCATCGAAAACTTCGTTAGAACGCGCGGGATCGGTTTAGGGTTGGGCTAGATGGGTCCGAGCGAGCGCCGCGAGCGAGCATTTATCGCGACCTTTCTCCTCGTTTTCGTCTCTCTCGAGAAGCGGGAAAAACGCGAATGAACGCGAATGAACGCGAATGAACGCGAATGAACGCGAATGAACGCGAATGAACGCGAATGAACGCGAATGAACGCGAATGAACGCGAAAGAACGCGAAAGAACGTGAAAGACGTTAGAAGGGCGCGCGCGCGCGCGCACGGCGCGTCGCGCCCCGCAGCGTGCCTTAAGAGAGTCATAGTTACTCCCGCCGTTTACCCGCTGAATTTGACGTGCGCGCGCAGCGGCGTATTGCTTTTTACTTGTACGCGGCCGAGATAAACCATTATTTCCGACGTATTTTATCGTGGTACGTCGATTTATGCAAAGATATTCCAACCTTGTAACGATTTTTAGCGGGTCAATTCGATGGGAACATCCGGCCTCTTCGTAGCGGGGCGACAAAATTCCAAGTTCCAACCTCTCGGCCATTTTGGTCCGGCGGACGAAATTTTTCAAAAAAATAAAGTGAAATCGTTACTTTCGACCAGATTACGTCGTAACATAGCGATTACACGCAAAATTTCGATACATTATAACGCTTTTCAGCGAGTTACTTCTACTCGAACGTTCGAACAGAGGCGGATGTTTCAAAGTCCATGCGATGCAACGATACGCTCTTACGCGTTGCTCGCTCGCTCCGCTCGCTCGAAAAAAAATAGCCCAACCCAAAACCAATAACTTTTGCGTTCGTTCTTCGATTTCATCGAAAACTTCGTTAGAACGCGCGGGATCGGTTTAGGGTTGGGCTAGATGGGTCCGAGCGAGCGCCGCGAGCTAGCATTTATCGCGACCTTTCTCCTCGTTTTCGTCTCTCTCGAGAAGCGGGAAAAACGCGAATGAACGCGAATGAACGCGAATGAACGCGAATGAACACGAATGAACGCGAATGAACGCGAATGAACGCGAAAGAACGCGAAAGATCGTGAAAGACGTTAGAAGGGCGCGCGCGCGCGCGCGCACGGCGCATCGCGCCCCGCAGCGTGCCTTAAGAGAGTCATAGTTACTCCCGCCGTTTACCCGCTGAATTTGACGTGCGCGCGCAGCGGCGTATTGCTTTTTACTTGTACGCGGCCGAGATAAACCATTATTTCCGACGTATTTTATCGTGGTACGTCGATTTATGCAAAGATATTCCAACCTTGTAACGATTTTTAGCGGGTCAATTCGATGGGAACATCCGGCCTCTTCGTAACGGGGCGACAAAATTCCAAGTTCCAACCTCTCGGCCATTTTGGTCCGGCGGACGAAATTTTTCAAAAAAATAAAGTGAAATCGTTACTTTCGACCAGATTACGTCGTAACATAGCGATTACACGCAAAATTTCGATACATTATAACGCTTTTCAGCGAGTTACTTCTACTCGAACGTTCGAACAGAGGCGGATGTTTCAAAGTCCATGCGATGCAACGATACGCTCTTACGCGTTGCTCGCTCGCTCCGCTCGCTCGAAAAAAAATAGCCCAACCCAAAACCAATAACTTTTGCGTTCGTTCTTCGATTTCATCGAAAACTTCGTTAGAACGCGCGGGATCGGTTTAGGGTTGGGCTAGATGGGTCCGAGCGAGCGCCGCGAGCGAGCATTTATCGCGACCTCTCTCCTCGTTTTCGTCTCTCTCGAGAAGCGGGAAAAACGCGAATGAACGCGAATGAACGCGAATGAACGCGAATGAACGCGAATGAACGCGAATGAACGCGAATGAACGCGAATGAACGCGAAAGAACGCGAAAGAACGTGAAAGACGTTAGAAGGGCGCGCGCGCGCGCACGGCGCGTCGCGCCCCGCAGCGTGCCTTAAGAGAGTCATAGTTACTCCCGCCGTTTACCCGCTGAATTTGACGTGCGTGCGCAGCGGCGTATTGCTTTTTACTTGTACGCGGCCGAGATAAACCATTATTTCCGACGTATTTTATCGTGGTACGTCGATTTATGCAAAGATATTCCAACCTTGTAACGATTTTTAGCGGGTCAATTCGATGGGAACATCCGGCCTCTTCGTAGCGGGGCGACAAAATTCCAAGTTCCAACCTCTCGGCCATTTTGGTCCGGCGGACGAAATTTTTCAAAAAAATAAAGTGAAATCGTTACTTTCGACCAGATTACGTCGTAACATAGCGATTACACGCAAAATTTCGATACATTATAACGCTTTTCAGCGAGTTACTTCTACTCGAACGTTCGAACAGAGGCGGATGTTTCAAAGTCCATGCGATGCAACGATACGCTCTTACGCGTTGCTCGCTCGCTCCGCTCGCTCGAAAAGAAATAGCCCAACCCAAAACCAATAACTTTTGCGTTCGTTCTTCGATTTCATCGAAAACTTCGTTAGAACGCGCGGGATCGGTTTAGGGTTGGGCTAGATGGGTCCGAGCGAGCGCCGCGAGCGAGCATTTATCGCGACCTTTCTGCTCGTTTTCGTCTCTCTCGAGAAGCGGGAAAAACGCGAATGAACGCGAATGAACGCGAATGAACGCGAATGAACGCGAATGAACGCGAATGAACGCGAATGAACGCGAATGAACGCGAATGAACGCGAATGAACGCGAATGAACGCGAATGAACGCGAATGAACGCGAAAGAACGCGAAAGAACGTGAAAGACGTTAGAAGGGCGCGCGCGCGCGCGCACGGCGCGTCGCGCCCCGCAGCGTGCCTTAACAGAGTCATAGTTACCCCCGCCGTTTACCCGCTGAATTTGACGTGCGCGCGCAGCGGCGTATTTCTTTTTACTTGTACGCGGCCGAGATAAACCATTATTTCCGACGTATTTTATCGTGGTACGTCGATTTATGCAAAGATATTCCAACCTTGTAACGATTTTTAGCGGGTCAATTCGATGGGAACATCCGGCCTCTTCGTAGCGGGGCGACAAAATTCCAAGTTCCAACCTCTCGGCCATTTTGGTCCGGCGGACGAAATTTTTCAAAAAAATAAAGTGAAATCGTTACTTTCGACCAGATTACGTCGTAACATAGCGATTACACGCAAAATTTCGATACATTATAACGCTTTTCAGCGAGTTACTTCTACTCGAACGTTCGAACAGAGGCGGATGTTTCAAAGTCCATGCGATGCAACGATACGCTCTTACGCGTTGCTCGCTCGCTCCGCTCGCTCGAAAAAAAATAGCCCAACCCAAAACCAATAACTTTTGCGTTCGTTCTTCGATTTCATCGAAAACTTCGTTAGAACGCGCGGGATCGGTTTAGGGTTGGGCTAGATGGGTCCGAGCGAGCGCCGCGAGCGAGCATTTATCGCGACCTTTCTCCTCGTTTTCGTCTCTCTCGAGAAGCGGGAAAAACGCGAATGAACGCGAATGAACGCGAATGAACGCGAATGAACGCGAATGAACGCGAATGAACGCGAATGAACGCGAATGAACGCGAAAGAACGCGAAAGAACGTGAAAGACGTTAGAAGGGCGCGCGCGCGCGCGCACGGCGCGTCGCGCCCCGCAGCGTGCCTTAAGAGAGTCATAGTTACTCCCGCCGTTTACCCGCTGAATTTGACGTGCGCGCGCAGCGGCGTATTTCTTTTTACTTGTACGCGGCCGAGATAAACCATTATTTCCGACGTATTTTATCGTGGTACGTCGATTTATGCAAAGATATTCCAACCTTGTAACGATTTTTAGCGGGTCAATTCGATGGGAACATCCGGCCTCTTCGTAGCGGGGCGACAAAATTCCAAGTTCCAACCTCTCGGCCATTTTGGTCCGGCGGACGAAATTTTTCAAAAAAATAAAGTGAAATCGTTACTTTCGACCAGATTACGTCGTAACATAGCAATTACACGCAAAATTTCGATACATTATATCGCTTTTCAGCGAGTTACTTCTACTCGAACGTTCGAACAGAGGCGGATGTTTCAAAGTCCATGCGATGCAACGATACGCTCTTACGCGTTGCTCGCTCGCTCCGCTCGCTCGAAAAAAAATAGCCCAACCCAAAACCAATAACTTTTGCGTTCGTTCTTCGATTTCATCGAAAACTTCGTTAGAACGCGCGGGATCGGTTTAGGGTTGGGCTAGATGGGTCCGAGCGAGCGCCGCGAGCGAGCATTTATCGGGACCTTTCTGCTCGTTTTCGTCTCTCTCGAGAAGCGGGAAAAACGCGAATGAACGCGAATGAACGCGAATGAACGCGAATGAACGCGAATGAACGCGAAAGAACGCGAAAGAACGTGAAAGACGTTAGAAGGGCGCGCGCGCGCGCACGGCGCGTCGCGCCCCGCAGCGTGCCTTAAGAGAGTCATAGTTACTCCCGCCGTTTACCCGCTGAATTTGACGTGCGCGCGCAGCGGCGTATTGCTTTTTACTTGTACGCGGCCGAGATAAACCATTATTTCCGACGTATTTTATCGTGGTACGTCGATTTATGCAAAGATATTCCAACCTTGTAACGATTTTTAGCGGGTCAATTCGATGGGAACATCCGGCCTCTTCGTAGCGGGGCGACAAAATTCCAAGTTCCAACCTCTCGGCCATTTTGGTCCGGCGGACGAAATTTTTCAAAAAAATAAAGTGAAATCGTTACTTTCGACCAGATTACGTCGTAACATAGCGATTACACGCAAAATTTCGATACATTATAACGCTTTTCAGCGAGTTACTTCTACTCGAACGTTCGAACAGAGGCGGATGTTTCAAAGTCCATGCGATGCAACGATACGCTCTTACGCGTTGCTCGCTCGCTCCGCTCGCTCGAAAAAAAATAGCCCAACCCAAAACCAATAACTTTTGCGTTCGTTCTTCGATTTCATCGAAAACTTCGTTAGAACGCGCGGGATCGGTTTAGGGTTGGGCTAGATGGGTCCGAGCGAGCGCCGCGAGCGAGCATTTATCGCGACCTTTCTCCTCGTTTTCGTCTCTCTCGAGAAGCGGGAAAAACGCGAATGAACGCGAATGAACGCGAATGAACGCGAATGAACGCGAATGAACGCGAATGAACGCGAATGAACGCGAATGAACGCGAATGAACGCGAATGAACGCGAAAGAACGCGAAAGAACGTGAAAGACGTTAGAAGGGCGCGCGCGCGCGCGCACGGCGCGTCGCGCCCCGCAGCGTGCCTTAAGAGAGTCATAGTTACTCCCGCCGTTTACCCGCTGAATTTGACGTGCGCGCGCAGCGGCGTATTGCTTTTTACTTGTACGCGGCCGAGATAAACCATTATTTCCGACGTATTTTATCGTGGTACGTCGATTTATGCAAAGATATTCCAACCTTGTAACGATTTTTAGCGGGTCAATTCGATGGGAACATCCGGCCTCTTCGTAGCGGGGCGACAAAATTCCAAGTTCCAACCTCTCGGCCATTTTGGTCCGGCGGACGAAATTTTTCAAAAAAATAAAGTGAAATCGTTACTTTCGACCAGATTACGTCGTAACATAGCGATTACACGCAAAATTTCGATACATTATAACGCTTTTCAGCGAGTTACTTCTACTCGAACGTTCGAACAGAGGCGGATGTTTCAAAGTCCATGCGATGCAACGATACGCTCTTACGCGTTGCTCGCTCGCTCCGCTCGCTCGAAAAAAAATAGCCCAACCCAAAACCAATAACTTTTGCGTTCGTTCTTCGATTTCATCGAAAACTTCGTTAGAACGCGCGGGATCGGTGTAGGGTTGGGCTAGATGGGTCCGAGCGAGCGCCGCGAGCGAGCATTTATCGCGACCTTTCTCCTCGTTTTCGTCTCTCTCGAGAAGCGGGAAAAACGCGAATGAACGCGAATGAACGCGAATGAACGCGAATGAACGCGAATGAACGCGAAAGAACGCGAAAGAACGTGAAAGACGTTAGAAGGGCGCGCGCGCGCGCGCGCGCACGGCGCGTCGCGCCCCGCAGCGTGCCTTAAGAGAGTCATAGTTACTCCCGCCGTTTACCCGCTGAATTTGACGTGCGCGCGCAGCGGCGTATTGCTTTTTACTTGTACGCGGCCGAGATAAACCATTATTTCCGACGTATTTTATCGTGGTACGTCGATTTATGCAAAGATATTCCAACCTTGTAACGATTTTTAGCGGGTCAATTCGATGGGAACATCCGGCCTCTTCGTAGCGGGGCGACAAAATTCCAAGTTCCAACCTCTCGGCCATTTTGGTCCGGCGGACGAAATTTTTCAAAAAAATAAAGTGAAATCGTTACTTTCGACCAGATTACGTCGTAACATAGCGATTACACGCAAAATTTCGATACATTATAACGCTTTTCAGCGAGTTACTTCTACTCGAACGTTCGAACAGAGGCGGATGTTTCAAAGTCCATGCGATGCAACGATACGCTCTTACGCGTTGCTCGCTCGCTCCGCTCGCAAGAAAAAAAATAGCCCAACCCAAAACCAATAACTTTTGCGTTCGTTCTTCGATTTCATCGAAAACTTCGTTAGAACGCGCGGGATCGGTTTAGGGTTGGGCTAGATGGGTCCGAGCGAGCGCCGCGAGCGAGCATTTATCGCGACCTTTCTCCTCGTTTTCGTCTCTCTCGAGAAGCGGGAAAAACGCGAATGAACGCGAATGAACGCGAATGAACGCGAATGAACGCGAATGAACGCGAATGAACGCGAATGAACGCGAATGAACGCGAATGAACGCGAATGAACGCGAAAGAACGTGAAAGACGTTAGAAGGGCGCGCGCGCGCGCGCGCACGGCGCGTCGCGCCCCGCAGCGTGCCTTAAGAGAGTCATAGTTACTCCCGCCGTTTACCCGCTGAATTTGACGTGCGCGCGCAGCGGCGTATTGCTTTTTACTTGTACGCGGCCGAGATAAACCATTATTTCCGACGTATTTTATCGTGGTACGTCGATTTATGCAAAGATATTCCAACCTTGTAACGATTTTTAGCGGGTCAATTCGATGGGAACATCCGGCCTCTTCGTAGCGGGGCGACAAAATTCCAAGTTCCAACCTCTCGGCCATTTTGGTCCGGCGGACGAAATTTTTCAAAAAAATAAAGTGAAATCGTTACTTTCGTCCAGATTACGTCGTAACATAGCGATTACACGCAAAATTTCGATACATTATAACTCTTTTCAGCGAGTTACTTCTACTCGAACGTTCGAACAGAGGCGGATGTTTCAAAGTCCATGCGATGCAACGATACGCTCTTACGCGTTGCTCGCTCGCTCCGCTCGCTCGAAAAAAAATAGCCCAACCCAAAACCAATAACTTTTGCGTTCGTTCTTCGATTTCATCGAAAACTTCGTTAGAACGCGCGGGATCGGTTTAGGGTTGGGCTAGATGGGTCCGAGCGAGCGCCGCGAGCGAGCATTTATCGCGACCTTTCTCCTCGTTTTCGTCTCTCTCGAGAAGCGGGAAAAACGCGAATGAACGCGAATGAACGCGAATGAACGCGAATGAACGCGAATGAACGCGAATGAACGCGAATGAACGCGAATGAACGCGAAAGAACGCGAAAGAACGCGAAAGAACGTGAAAGACGTTAGAAGGGCGCGCGCGCGCGCACGGCGCGTCGCGCCCCGCAGCGTGCCTTAAGAGAGTCATAGTTACTCCCGCCGTTTACCCGCTGAATTTGACGTGCGCGCGCAGCGGCGTATTGCTTTTTACTTGTACGCGGCCGAGATAAACCATTATTTCCGACGTATTTTATCGTGGTACGTCGATTTATGCAAAGATATTCCAACCTTGTAACGATTTTTAGCGGGTCAATTCGATGGGAACATCCGGCCTCTTCGTAGCGGGGCGACAAAATTCCAAGTTCCAACCTCTCGGCCATTTTGGTCCGGCGGACGAAATTTTTCAAAAAAATAAAGTGAAATCGTTACTTTCGACCAGATTACGTCGTAACATAGCGATTACACGCAAAATTTCGATACATTATAACGCTTTTCAGCGAGTTACTTCTACTCGAACGTTCGAACAGAGGCGGATGTTTCAAAGTCCATGCGATGCAACGATACGCTCTTACGCGTTGCTCGCTCGCTCCGCTCGCTCGAAAAAAAATAGCCCAACCCAAAACCAATAACTTTTGCGTTCGTTCTTCGATTTCATCGAAAACTTCGTTAGAACGCGCGGGATCGGTTTAGGGTTGGGCTAGATGGGTCCGAGCGAGCGCCGCGAGCGAGCATTTATCGCGACCTCTCTCCTCGTTTTCGTCTCTCTCGAGAAGCGGGAAAAACGCGAATGAACGCGAATGAACGCGAATGAACGCGAATGAACGCGAATGAACGCGAATGAACGCGAATGAACGCGAAAGAACGCGAAAGAACGTGAAAGACGTTAGAAGGGCGCGCGCGCGCGCACGGCGCGTCGCGCCCCGCAGCGTGCCTTAAGAGAGTCATAGTTACTCCCGCCGTTTACCCGCTGAATTTGACGTGCGCGCGCAGCGGCGTATTGCTTTTTGCTTGTACGCGGCCGAGATAAACCATTATTTCCGACGTATTTTATCGTGGTACGTCGATTTATGCAAAGATATTCCAACCTTGTAACGATTTTTAGCGGGTCAATTCGATGGGAACATCCGGCCTCTTCGTAGCGGGGCGACAAAATTCCAAGTTCCAAC
Source organism: Bombus vancouverensis nearcticus (assembly GCF_051014615.1). Classification (NCBI taxonomy): domain Eukaryota; kingdom Metazoa; phylum Arthropoda; class Insecta; order Hymenoptera; family Apidae; genus Bombus; species Bombus vancouverensis. Next base: position 571,453 of record NW_027468935.1, on the reverse strand, counting down.
CTCTCGGCCATTTTGGTCCGGCGGACGAAATTTTTCAAAAAAATAAAGTGAAATCGTTACTTTCGACCAGATTACGTCGTAACATAGCGATTACACGCAAAATTTCGATACATTATAACGCTTTTCAGCGAGTTACTTCTACTCGAACGTTCGAACAGAGGCGGATGTTTCAAAGTCCATGCGATGCAACGATACGCTCTTACGCGTTGCTCGCTCGCTCCGCTCGCTCGAAAAAAAATAGCCCAACCCAAAACCAATAACTTTTGCGTTCGTTCTTCGATTTCATCGAAAACTTCGTTAGAACGCGCGGGATCGGTTTAGGGTTGGGCTAGATGGGTCCGAGCGAGCGCCGCGAGCGAGCATTTATCGCGACCTCTCTCCTCGTTTTCGTCTCTCTCGAGAAGCGGGAAAAACGCGAATGAACGCGAATGAACGCGAATGAACGCGAATGAACGCGAATGAACGCGAATGAACGCGAATGAACGCGAAAGAACGCGAAAGAACGTGAAAGACGTTAGAAGGGCGCGCGCGCGCGCACGGCGCGTCGCGCCCCGCAGCGTGCCTTAAGAGAGTCATAGTTACTCCCGCCGTTTACCCGCTGAATTTGACGTGCGTGCGCAGCGGCGTATTGCTTTTTACTTGTACGCGGCCGAGATAAACCATTATTTCCGACGTATTTTATCGTGGTACGTCGATTTATGCAAAGATATTCCAACCTTGTAACGATTTTTAGCGGGTCAATTCGATGGGAACATCCGGCCTCTTCGTAGCGGGGCGACAAAATTCCAAGTTCCAACCTCTCGGCCATTTTGGTCCGGCGGACGAAATTTTTCAAAAAAATAAAGTGAAATCGTTACTTTCGACCAGATTACGTCGTAACATAGCGATTACACGCAAAATTTCGATACATTATAACGCTTTTCAGCGAGTTACTTCTACTCGAACGTTCGAACAGAGGCGGATGTTTCAAAGTCCATGCGATGCAACGATACGCTCTTACGCGTTGCTCGCTCGCTCCGCTCGCTCGAAAAAAAATAGCCCAACCCAAAACCAATAACTTTTGCGTTCGTTCTTCGATTTCATCGAAAACTTCGTTAGAACGCGCGGGATCGGTTTAGGGTTGGGCTAGATGGGTCCGAGCGAGCGCCGCGAGCGAGCATTTATCGCGACCTTTCTCCTCGTTTTCGTCTCTCTCGAGAAGCGGGAAAAACGCGAATGAACGCGAATGAACGCGAATGAACGCGAATGAACACGAATGAACGCGAATGAACGCGAATGAACGCGAAAGAACGCGAAAGATCGTGAAAGACGTTAGAAGGGCGCGCGCGCGCGCGCGCACGGCGCGTCGCGCCCCGCAGCGTGCCTTAAGAGAGTCATAGTTACTCCCGCCGTTTACCCGCTGAATTTGACGTGCGCGCGCAGCGGCGTATTGCTTTTTACTTGTACGCGGCCGAGATAAACCATTATTTCCGACGTATTTTATCGTGGTACGTCGATTTATGCAAAGCTATTCCAACCTTGTAACGATTTTTAGCGGGTCAATTCGATGGGAACATCCGGCCTCTTCGTAACGGGGCGACAAAATTCCAAGTTCCAACCTCTCGGCCATTTTGGTCCGGCGGACGAAATTTTTCAAAAAAATAAAGTGAAATCGTTACTTTCGACCAGATTACGTCGTAACATAGCGATTACACGCAAAATTTCGATACATTATAACGCTTTTCAGCGAGTTACTTCTACTCGAACGTTCGAACAGAGGCGGATGTTTCAAAGTCCATGCGATGCAACGATACGCTCTTACGCGTTGCTCGCTCGCTCCGCTCGCTCGAAAAAAAATAGCCCAACCCAAAACCAATAACTTTTGCGTTCGTTCTTCGATTTCATCGAAAACTTCGTTAGAACGCGCGGGATCGGTTTAGGGTTGGGCTAGATGGGTCCGAGCGAGCGCCGCGAGCGAGCATTTATCGCGACCTTTCTGCTCGTTTTCGTCTCTCTCGAGAAGCGGGAAAAACGCGAATGAACGCGAATGAACGCGAATGAACGCGAATGAACGCGAATGAACGCGAATGAACGCGAATGAACGCGAATGAACGCGAAAGAACGCGAAAGAACGCGAAAGAACGTGAAAGACGTTAGAAGGGCGCGCGCGCGCGCACGGCGCGTCGCGCCCCGCTGCGTGCCTTAAGAGAGTCATAGTTACTCCCGCCGTTTACCCGCTGAATTTGACGTGCGCGCGCAGCGGCGTATTGCTTTTTACTTGTACGCGGCCGAGATAAACCATTATTTCCGACGTATTTTATCGTGGTACGTCGATTTATGCAAAGATATTCCAACCTTGTAACGATTTTTAGCGGGTCAATTCGATGGGAACATCCGGCCTCTTCGTAGCGGGGCGACAAAATTCCAAGTTCCAACCTCTCGGCCATTTTGGTCCGGCGGACGAAATTTTTCAAAAAAATAAAGTGAAATCGTTACTTTCGACCAGATTACGTCGTAACATAGCGATTACACGCAAAATTTCGATACATTATAACGCTTTTCAGCGAGTTACTTCTACTCGAACGTTCGAACAGAGGCGGATGTTTCAAAGTCCATGCGATGCAACGATACGCTCTTACGCGTTGCTCGCTCGCTCCGCTCGCTCGAAAAAAATAGCCCAACCCAAAACCAATAACTTTTGCGTTCGTTCTTCGATTTCATCGAAAACTTCGTTAGAACGCGCGGGATCGGTTTAGGGTTGGGCTAGATGGGTCCGAGCGAGCGCCGCGAGCGAGCATTTATCGCGACCTCTCTCCTCGTTTTCGTCTCTCTCGAGAAGCGGGAAAAACGCGAATGAACGCGAATGAACGCGAATGAACGCGAATGAACGCGAATGAACGCGAATGAACGCGAATGAACGCGAAAGAACGCGAAAGAACGTGAAAGACGTTAGAAGGGCGCGCGCGCGCGCACGGCGCGTCGCGCCCCGCAGCGTGCCTTAAGAGAGTCATAGTTACTCCCGCCGTTTACCCGCTGAATTTGACGTGCGTGCGCAGCGGCGTATTGCTTTTTACTTGTACGCGGCCGAGATAAACCATTATTTCCGACGTATTTTATCGTGGTACGTCGATTTATGCAAAGATATTCCAACCTTGTAACGATTTTTAGCGGGTCAATTCGATGGGAACATCCGGCCTCTTCGTAGCGGGGCGACAAAATTCCAAGTTCCAACCTCTCGGCCATTTTGGTCCGGCGGACGAAATTTTTCAAAAAAATAAAGTGAAATCGTTACTTTCGACCAGATTACGTCGTAACATAGCGATTACACGCAAAATTTCGATACATTATAACGCTTTTCAGCGAGTTACTTCTACTCGAACGTTCGAACAGAGGCGGATGTTTCAAAGTCCATGCGATGCAACGATACGCTCTTACGCGTTGCTCGCTCGCTCCGCTCGCTCGAAAAAAAATAGCCCAACCCAAAACCAATAACTTTTGCGTTCGTTCTTCGATTTCATCGAAAACTTCGTTAGAACGCGCGGGATCGGTTTAGGGTTGGGCTAGATGGGTCCGAGCGAGCGCCGCGAGCGAGCATTTATCGCGACCTTTCTGCTCGTTTTCGTCTCTCTCGAGAAGCGGGAAAAACGCGAATGAACGCGAATGAACGCGAATGAACGCGAATGAACACGAATGAACGCGAATGAACGCGAAAGAACGCGAAAGAACGTGAAAGACGTTAGAAGGGCGCGCGCGCGCGCACGGCGCGTCGCGCCCCGCAGCGTGCCTTAAGAGAGTCATAGTTACTCCCGCCGTTTACCCGCTGAATTTGACGTGCGCGCGCAGCGGCGTATTGCTTTTTGCTTGTACGCGGCCGAGATAAACCATTATTTCCGACGTATTTTATCGTGGTACGTCGATTTATGCAAAGATATTCCAACCTTGTAACGATTTTTAGCGGGTCAATTCGATGGGAACATCCGGCCTCTTCGTAGCGGGGCGACAAAATTCCAAGTTCCAACCTCTCGGCCATTTTGGTCCGGCGGACGAAATTTTTCAAAAAAATAAAGTGAAATCGTTACTTTCGACCAGATTACGTCGTAACATAGCGATTACACGCAAAATTTCGATACATTATAACGCTTTTCAGCGAGTTACTTCTACTCGAACGTTCGAACAGAGGCGGATGTTTCAAAGTCCATGCGATGCAACGATACGCTCTTACGCGTTGCTCGCTCGCTCCGCTCGCTCGAAAAAAAATAGCCCAACCCAAAACCAATAACTTTTGCGTTCATTCTTCGATTTCATCGAAAACTTCGTTAGAACGCGCGGGATCGGTTTAGGGTTGGGCTAGATGGGTCCGAGCGAGCGCCGCGAGCGAGCATTTATCGCGACCTTTCTCCTCGTTTTCGTCTCTCTCGAGAAGCGGGAAAAACGCGAATGAACGCGAATGAACGCGAATGAACGCGAATGAACGCGAATGAACGCGAATGAACGCGAATGAACGCGAATGAACGCGAAAGAACGCGAAAGAACGTGAAAGACGTTAGAAGGGCGCGCGCGCGCGCGCACGGCGCGTCGCGCCCCGCAGCGTGCCTTAAGAGAGTCATAGTTACTCCCGCCGTTTACCCGCTGAATTTGACGTGCGCGCGCAGCGGCGTATTGCTTTTTACTTGTACGCGGCCGAGATAAACCATTATTTCCGACGTATTTTATCGTGGTACGTCGATTTATGCAAAGATATTCCAACCTTGTAACGATTTTTAGCGGGTCAATTCGATGGGAACATCCGGCCTCTTCGTAGCGGGGCGACAAAATTCCAAGTTCCAACCTCTCGGCCATTTTGGTCCGGCGGACGAAATTTTTCAAAAAAATAAAGTGAAATCGTTACTTTCGACCAGATTACGTCGTAACATAGCGATTACACGCAAAATTTCGATACATTATAACGCTTTTCAGCGAGTTACTTCTACTCGAACGTTCGAACAGAGGCGGATGTTTCAAAGTCCATGCGATGCAACGATACGCTCTTACGCGTTGCTCGCTCGCTCCGCTCGCTCGAAAAAAAATAGCCCAACCCAAAACCAATAACTTTTGCGTTCGTTCTTCGATTTCATCGAAAACTTCGTTAGAACGCGCGGGATCGGTTTAGGGTTGGGCTAGATGGGTCCGAGCGAGCGCCGCGAGCGAGCATTTATCGCGACCTTTCTGCTCGTTTTCGTCTCTCTCGAGAAGCGGGAAAAACGCGAATGAACGCGAATGAACGCGAATGAACGCGAATGAACACGAATGAACGCGAATGAACGCGAAAGAACGCGAAAGAACGTGAAAGACGTTAGAAGGGCGCGCGCGCGCGCACGGCGCGTCGCGCCCCGCAGCGTGCCTTAAGAGAGTCATAGTTACTCCCGCCGTTTACCCGCTGAATTTGACGTGCGCGCGCAGCGGCGTATTGCTTTTTACTTGTACGCGGCCGAGATAAACCATTATTTCCGACGTATTTTATCGTGGTACGTCGATTTATGCAAAGATATTCCAACCTTGTAACGATTTTTAGCGGGTCAATTCGATGGGAACATCCGGCCTCTTCGTAGCGGGGCGACAAAATTCCAAGTTCCAACCTCTCGGCCATTTTGGTCCGGCGGACGAAATTTTTCAAAAAAATAAAGTGAAATCGTTACTTTCGACCAGATTACGTCGTAACATAGCGATTACACGCAAAATTTCGATACATTATAACGCTTTTCAGCGAGTTACTTCTACTCGAACGTTCGAACAGAGGCGGATGTTTCAAAGTCCATGCGATGCAACGATACGCTCTTACGCGTTGCTCGCTCGCTCCGCTCGCAAGAAAAAAAATAGCCCAACCCAAAACCAATAACTTTTGCGTTCGTTCTTCGATTTCATCGAAAACTTCGTTAGAACGCGCGGGATCGGTTTAGGGTTGGGCTAGATGGGTCCGAGCGAGCGCCGCGAGCGAGCATTTATCGCGACCTTTCTCCTCGTTTTCGTCTCTCTCGAGAAGCGGGAAAAACGCGAATGAACGCGAATGAACGCGAATGAACGCGAATGAACGCGAATGAACGCGAATGAACGCGAATGAACGCGAATGAACGCGAATGAACGCGAATGAACGCGAAAGAACGTGAAAGACGTTAGAAGGGCGCGCGCGCGCGCGCGCACGGCGCGTCGCGCCCCGCAGCGTGCCTTAAGAGAGTCATAGTTACTCCCGCCGTTTACCCGCTGAATTTGACGTGCGCGCGCAGCGGCGTATTGCTTTTTACTTGTACGCGGCCGAGATAAACCATTATTTCCGACGTATTTTATCGTGGTACGTCGATTTATGCAAAGATATTCCAACCTTGTAACGATTTTTAGCGGGTCAATTCGATGGGAACATCCGGCCTCTTCGTAGCGGGGCGACAAAATTCCAAGTTCCAACCTCTCGGCCATTTTGGTCCGGCGGACGAAATTTTTCAAAAAAATAAAGTGAAATCGTTACTTTCGACCAGATTACGTCGTAACATAGCGATTACACGCAAAATTTCGATACATTATAACGCTTTTCAGCGAGTTACTTCTACTCGAACGTTCGAACAGAGGCGGATGTTTCAAAGTCCATGCGATGCAACGATACGCTCTTACGCGTTGCTCGCTCGCTCCGCTCGCAAGAAAAAAAATAGCCCAACCCAAAACCAATAACTTTTGCGTTCGTTCTTCGATTTCATCGAAAACTTCGTTAGAACGCGCGGGATCGGTTTAGGGTTGGGCTAGATGGGTCCGAGCGAGCGCCGCGAGCGAGCATTTATCGCGACCTTTCTCCTCGTTTTCGTCTCTCTCGAGAAGCGGGAAAAACGCGAATGAACGAGAATGAACGCGAATGAACGCGAATGAACGCGAATGAACGCGAATGAACGCGAATGAACGCGAATGAACGCGAATGAACGCGAATGAACGCGAATGAACGCGAAAGAACGTGAAAGACGTTAGAAGGGCGCGCGCGCGCGCGCGCACGGCGCGTCGCGCCCCGCAGCGTGCCTTAAGAGAGTCATAGTTACTCCCGCCGTTTACCCGCTGAATTTGACGTGCGCGCGCAGCGGCGTATTGCTTTTTACTTGTACGCGGCCGAGATAAACCATTATTTCCGACGTATTTTATCGTGGTACGTCGATTTATGCAAAGATATTCCAACCTTGTAACGATTTTTAGCGGGTCAATTCGATGGGAACATCCGGCCTCTTCGTAGCGGGGCGACAAAATTCCAAGTTCCAACCTCTCGGCCATTTTGGTCCGGCGGACGAAATTTTTCAAAAAAATAAAGTGAAATCGTTACTTTCGACCAGATTACGTCGTAACATAGCGATTACACGCAAAATTTCGATACATTATAACGCTTTTCAGCGAGTTACTTCTACTCGAACGTTCGAACAGAGGCGGATGTTTCAAAGTCCATGCGATGCAACGATACGCTCTTACGCGTTGCTCGCTCGCTCCGCTCGCTCGAAAAAAAATAGCCCAACCCAAAACCAATAACTTTTGCGTTCGTTCTTCGATTTCATCGAAAACTTCGTTAGAACGCGCGGGATCGGTTTAGGGTTGGGCTAGATGGGTCCGAGCGAGCGCCGCGAGCGAGCATTTATCGCGACCTTTCTGCTCATTTTCGTCTCTCTCGAGAAGCGGGAAAAACGCGAATGAACGCGAATGAACGCGAATGAACGCGAATGAACGCGAATGAACGCGAATGTACGCGAATGAACGCGAATGAACGCGAAAGAACGCGAAAGAACGTGAAAGACGTTAGAAGGGCGCGCGCGCGCGCACGGCGCGTCGCGCCCCGCAGCGTGCCTTAAGAGAGTCATAGTTACTCCCGCCGTTTACCCGCTGAATTTGACGTGCGCGCGCAGCGGCGTATTGCTTTTTACTTGTACGCGGCCGAGATAAACCATTATTTCCGACGTATTTTGTCGTGGTACGTCGATTTATGCAAAGATATTCCAACCTTGTAACGATTTTTAGCGGGTCAATTCGATGGGAACATCCGGCCTCTTCGTAGCGGGGCGACAAAATTCCAAGTTCCAACCTCTCGGCCATTTTGGTCCGGCGGACGAAATTTTTCAAAAAAATAAAGTGAAATCGTTACTTTCGACCAGATTACGTCGTAACATAGCGATTACACGCAAAATTTCGATACATTATAACGCTTTTCAGCGAGTTACTTCTACTCGAACGTTCGAACAGAGGCGGATGTTTCAAAGTCCATGCGATGCAACGATACGCTCTTACGCGTTGCTCGCTCGCTCCGCTCGCAAGAAAAAAAATAGCCCAACCCAAAACCAATAACTTTTGCGTTCGTTCTTCGATTTCATCGAAAACTTCGTTAGAACGCGCGGGATCGGTTTAGGGTTGGGCTAGATGGGTCTGAGCGAGCGCCGCGAGCGAGCATTTATCGCGACCTTTCTGCTCGTTTTCGTCTCTCTCGAGAAGCGGGAAAAACGCGAATGAACGCGAATGAACGCGAATGAACGCGAATGAACGCGAATGAACGCGAATGTACGCGAATGAACGCGAATGAACGCGAAAGAACGCGAAAGAACGTGAAAGACGTTAGAAGGGCGCGCGCGCGCGCACGGCGCGTCGCGCCCCGCAGCGTGCCTTAAGAGAGTCATAGTTACTCCCGCCGTTTACCCGCTGAATTTGACGTGCGCGCGCAGCGGCGTATTGCTTTTTACTTGTACGCGGCCGAGATAAACCATTATTTCCGACGTATTTTATCGTGGTACGTCGATTTATGCAAAGATATTCCAACCTTGTAACGATTTTTAGCGGGTCAATTCGATGGGAACATCCGGCCTCTTCGTAGCGGGGCGACAAAATTCCAAGTTCCAACCTCTCGGCCATTTTGGTCCGGCGGACGAAATTTTTCAAAAAAATAAAGTGAAATCGTTACTTTCGACCAGATTACGTCGTAACATAGCGATTACACGCAAAATTTCGATACATTATAACGCTTTTCAGCGAGTTACTTCTACTCGAACGTTCGAACAGAGGCGGATGTTTCAAAGTCCATGCGATGCAACGATACGCTCTTACGCGTTGCTCGCTCGCTCCGCTCGCAAGAAAAAAAATAGCCCAACCCAAAACCAATAACTTTTGCGTTCGTTCTTCGATTTCATCGAAAACTTCGTTAGAACGCGCGGGATCGGTTTAGGGTTGGGCTAGATGGGTCCGAGCGAGCGCCGCGAGCGAGCATTTATCGCGACCTTTCTGCTCGTTTTCGTCTCTCTCGAGAAGCGGGAAAAACGCGAATGAACGCGAATGAACGCGAATGAACGCGAATGAACGCGAATGAACGCGAATGAACGCGAATGAACGCGAATGAACGCGAATGAACGCGAAAGAACGTGAAAGACGTTAGAAGGGCGCGCGCGCGCGCGCGCACGGCGCGTCGCGCCCCGCAGCGTGCCTTAAGAGAGTCATAGTTACTCCCGCCGTTTACCCGCTGAATTTGACGTGCGCGCGCAGCGGCGTATTGCTTTTTACTTGTACGCGGCCGAGATAAACCATTATTTCCGACGTATTTTATCGTGGTACGTCGATTTATGCAAAGATATTCCAACCTTGTAACGATTTTTAGCGGGTCAATTCGATGGGAACATCCGGCCTCTTCGTAGCGGGGCGACAAAATTCCAAGTTCCAACCTCTCGGCCATTTTGGTCCGGCGGACGAAATTTTTCAAAAAAATAAAGTGATATCGTTACTTTCGACCAGATTACGTCGTAACATAGCGATTACACGCAAAATTTCGATACATTATAACGCTTTTCAGCGAGTTACTTCTACTCGAACGTTCGAACAGAGGCGGATGTTTCAAAGTCCATGCGATGCAACGATACGCTCTTACGCGTTGCTCGCTCGCTCCGCTCGCTCGAAAAAAAATAGCCCAACCCAAAACCAATAACTTTTGCGTTCGTTCTTCGATTTCATCGAAAACTTCGTTAGAACGCGCGGGATCGGTTTAGGGTTGGGCTAGATGGGTCCGAGCGAGCGCCGCGAGCGAGCATTTATCGCGACCTTTCTGCTCGTTTTCGTCTCTCTCGAGAAGCGGGAAAAACGCGAATGAACGCGAATGAACGCGAATGAACGCGAATGTACGCGAATGAACGCGAATGAACGCGAAAGAACGCGAAAGAACGTGAAAGACGTTAGAAGGGCGCGCGCGCGCGCACAGCGCGTCGCGCCCCGCAGCGTGCCTTAAGAGAGTCATAGTTACTCCCGCCGTTTACCCGCTGAATTTGACGTGCGCGCGCAGCGGCGTATTGCTTTTTACTTGTACGCGGCCGAGATAAACCATTATTTCCGACGTATTTTATCGTGGTACGTCGATTTATGCAAAGATATTCCAACCTTGTAACGATTTTTAGCGGGTCAATTCGATGGGAACATCCGGCCTCTTCGTAGCGGGGCGACAAAATTCCAAGTTCCAACCTCTCGGCCATTTTGGTCCGGCGGACGAAATTTTTCAAAAAAATAAAGTGAAATCGTTACTTTCGACCAGATTACGTCGTAACATAGCGATTACACGCAAAATTTCGATACATTATAACGCTTTTCAGCGAGTTACTTCTACTCGAACGTTCGAACAGAGGCGGATGTTTCAAAGTCCATGCGATGCAACGATACGCTCTTACGCGTTGCTCGCTCGCTCCGCTCGCTCGAAAAAAAATAGCCCAACCCAAAACCAATAACTTTTGCGTTCGTTCTTCGATTTCATCGAAAACTTCGTTAGAACGCGCGGGATCGGTTTAGGGTTGGGCTAGATGGGTCCGAGCGAGCGCCGCGAGCGAGCATTTATCGCGACCTTTCTCCTCGTTTTCGTCTCTCTCGAGAAGCGGGAAAAACGCGAATGAACGCGAATGAACGCGAATGAACGCGAATGAACACGAATGAACGCGAATGAACGCGAATGAACGCGAAAGAACGCGAAAGATCGTGAAAGACGTTAGAAGAGGGCGCGCGCGCGCGCGCAAGGCGCGTCGCGCCCCGCAGCGTGCCTTAAGAGAGTCATAGTTACTCCCGCCGTTTACCCGCTGAATTTGACGTGCGCGCGCAGCGGCGTATTGCTTTTTACTTGTACGCGGCCGAGATAAACCATTATTTCCGACGTATTTTATCGTGGTACGTCGATTTATGCAAAGATATTCCAACCTTGTAACGATTTTTAGCGGGTCAATTCGATGGGAACATCCGGCCTCTTCGTAGCGGGGCGACAAAATTCCAAGTTCCAACCTCTCGGCCATTTTGGTCCGGCGGACGAAATTTTTCAAAAAAATAAAGTGAAATCGTTACTTTCGACCAGATTACGTCGTAACATAGCGATTACACGCAAAATTTCGATACATTATAACGCTTTTCAGCGAGTTACTTCTACTCGAACGTTCGAACAGAGGCGGATGTTTCAAAGTCCATGCGATGCAACGATACGCTCTTACGCGTTGCTCGCTCGCTCCGCTCGCAAGAAAAAAAATAGCCCAACCCAAAACCAATAACTTTTGCGTTCGTTCTTCGATTTCATCGAAAACTTCGTTAGAACGCGCGGGATCGGTTTAGGGTTGGGCTAGATGGGTCCGAGCGAGCGCCGCGAGCGAGCATTTATCGCGACCTTTCTGCTCGTTTTCGTCTCTCTCGAGAAGCGGGAAAAACGCGAATGAACGCGAATGAACGCGAATGAACGCGAATGAACGCGAATGAACGCGAATGAACGCGAATGAACGCGAATGAACGCGAATGAACGCGAATGAACGCGAAAGAACGTGAAAGACGTTAGAAGGGCGCGCGCGCGCGCGCGCACGGCGCGTCGCGCCCCGCAGCGTGCCTTAAGAGAGTCATAGTTACTCCCGCCGTTTACCCGCTGAATTTGACGTGCGCGCGCAGCGGCGTATTGCTTTTTACTTGTACGCGGCCGAGATAAACCATTATTTCCGACGTATTTTATCGTGGTACGTCGATTTATGCAAAGATATTCCAACCTTGTAACGATTTTTAGCGGGTCAATTCGATGGGAACATCCGGCCTCTTCGTAGCGGGGCGACAAAATTCCAAGTTCCAACCTCTCGGCCATTTTGGTCCGGCGGACGAAATTTTTCAAAAAAATAAAGTGATATCGTTACTTTCGACCAGATTACGTCGTAACATAGCGATTACACGCAAAATTTCGATACATTATAACGCTTTTCAGCGAGTTACTTCTACTCGAACGTTCGAACAGAGGCGGATGTTTCAAAGTCCATGCGATGCAACGATACGCTCTTACGCGTTGCTCGCTCGCTCCGCTCGCTCGAAAAAAAATAGCCCAACCCAAAACCAATAACTTTTGCGTTCGTTCTTCGATTTCATCGAAAACTTCGTTAGAACGCGCGGGATCGGTTTAGGGTTGGGCTAGATGGGTCCGAGCGAGCGCCGCGAGCGAGCATTTATCGCGACCTTTCTGCTCGTTTTCGTCTCTCTCGAGAAGCGGGAAAAACGCGAATGAACGCGAATGAACGCGAATGAACGCGAATGTACGCGAATGAACGCGAATGAACGCGAAAGAACGCGAAAGAACGTGAAAGACGTTAGAAGGGCGCGCGCGCGCGCACAGCGCGTCGCGCCCCGCAGCGTGCCTTAAGAGAGTCATAGTTACTCCCGCCGTTTACCCGCTGAATTTGACGTGCGCGCGCAGCGGCGTATTGCTTTTTACTTGTACGCGGCCGAGATAAACCATTATTTCCGACGTATTTTATCGTGGTACGTCGATTTATGCAAAGATATTCCAACCTTGTAACGATTTTTAGCGGGTCAATTCGATGGGAACATCCGGCCTCTTCGTAGCGGGGCGACAAAATTCCAAGTTCCAACCTCTCGGCCATTTTGGTCCGGCGGACGAAATTTTTCAAAAAAATAAAGTGAAATCGTTACTTTCGACCAGATTACGTCGTAACATAGCGATTACACGCAAAATTTCGATACATTATAACGCTTTTCAGCGAGTTACTTCTACTCGAACGTTCGAACAGAGGCGGATGTTTCAAAGTCCATGCGATGCAACGATACGCTCTTACGCGTTGCTCGCTCGCTCCGCTCGCTCGAAAAAAAATAGCCCAACCCAAAACCAATAACTTTTGCGTTCGTTCTTCGATTTCATCGAAAACTTCGTTAGAACGCGCGGGATCGGTTTAGGGTTGGGCTAGATGGGTCCGAGCGAGCGCCGCGAGCGAGCATTTATCGCGACCTTTCTCCTCGTTTTCGTCTCTCTCGAGAAGCGGGAAAAACGCGAATGAACGCGAATGAACGCGAATGAACGCGAATGAACGCGAATGAACGCGAATGAACGCGAAAGAACGCGAAAGAACGTGAAAGACGTTAGAAGGGCGCGCGCACGGCGCGTCGCGCCCCGCAGCGTGCCTTAAGAGAGTCATAGTTACTCCCGCCGTTTACCCGCTGAATTTGACGTGCGCGCGCAGCGGCGTATTGCTTTTTACTTGTACGCGGCCGAGATAAACCATTATTTCCGACGTATTTTATCGTGGTACGTCGATTTATGCAAAGATATTCCAACCTTGTAACGATTTTTAGCGGGTCAATTCGATGGGAACATCCGGCCTCTTCGTAGCGGGGCGACAAAATTCCAAGTTCCAACCTCTCGGCCATTTTGGTCCGGCGGACGAAATTTTTCAAAAAAATAAAGTGAAATCGTTACTTTCGACCAGATTACGTCGTAACATAGCGATTACACGCAAAATTTCGATACATTATAACGCTTTTCAGCGAGTTACTTCTACTCGAACGTTCGAACAGAGGCGGATGTTTCAAAGTCCATGCGATGCAACGATACGCTCTTACGCGTTGCTCGCTCGCTCCGCTCGCTCGAAAAAAAATAGCCCAACCCAAAACCAATAACTTTTGCGTTCGTTCTTTGATTTCATCGAAAACTTCGTTAGAACGCGCGGGATCGGTTTAGGGTTGGGCTAGATGGGTCCGAGCGAGCGCCGCGAGCGAGCATTTATCGCGACCTTTCTCCTCGTTTTCGTCTCTCTCGAGAAGCGGGAAGAACGCGAATGAACGCGAATGAACGCGAATGAACGCGAATGAACACGAATGAACGCGAATGAACGCGAATGAACGCGAAAGAACGCGAAAGATCGTGAAAGACGTTAGAAGGGCGCGCGCGCGCGCGCGCACGGCGCGTCGCGCCCCGCAGCGTGCCTTAAGAGAGTCATAGTTACTCCCGCCGTTTACCCGCTGAATTTGACGTGCGCGCGCAGCGGCGTATTGCTTTTTACTTGTACGCGGCCGAGATAAACCATTATTTCCGACGTATTTTATCGTGGTACGTCGATTTATGCAAAGATATTCCAACCTTGTAACGATTTTTAGCGGGTCAATTCGATGGGAACATCCGGCCTCTTCGTAGGGGGGCGACAAAATTCCAAGTTCCAACCTCTCGGCCATTTTGGTCCGGCGGACGAAATTTTTCAAAAAAATAAAGTGAAATCGTTACTTTCGACCAGATTACGTCGTAACATAGCGATTACACGCAAAATTTCGATACATTATAACGCTTTTCAGCGAGTTACTTCCACTCGAACGTTCGAACAGAGGCGGATGTTTCAAAGTCCATGCGATGCAACGATACGCTCTTACGCGTTGCTCGCTCGCTCCGCTCGCTCGAAAAAAAATAGCCCAACCCAAAACCAATAACTTTTGCGTTCGTTCTTCGATTTCATCGAAAACTTCGTTAGAACGCGCGGGATCGGTTTAGGGTTGGGCTAGATGGGTCCGAGCGAGCGCCGCGAGCGAGCATTTATCGCGACCTTTCTGCTCGTTTTCGTCTCTCTCGAGAAGCGGGAAAAACGCGAATGAACGCGAATGAACGCGAATGAACGCGAATGAACGCGAATGAACGCGAATGAACGCGAATGAACGCGAAAGAACGCGAAAGAACGTGAAAGACGTTAGAAGGGCGCGCGCGCGCGCACGGCGCGTCGCGCCCCGCAGCGTGCCTTAAGAGAGTCATAGTTACTCCCGCCGTTTACCCGCTGAATTTGACGTGCGCGCGCAGCGGCGTATTGCTTTTTACTTGTACGCGGCCGAGATAAACCATTATTTCCGACGTATTTTATCGTGGTACGTCGATTTATGCAAAGATATTCCAACCTTGTAACGATTTTTAGCGGGTCAATTCGATGGGAACATCCGGCCTCTTCGTAGCGGGGCGACAAAATTCCAAGTTCCAACCTCTCGGCCATTTTGGTCCGGCGGACGAAATTTTTCAAAAAAATAAAGTGAAATCGTTACTTTCGACCAGATTACGTCGTAACATAGCGATTACACGCAAAATTTCGATACATTATAACGCTTTTCAGCGAGTTACTTCTACTCGAACGTTCGAACAGAGGCGGATGTTTCAAAGTCCATGCGATGCAACGATACGCTCTTACGCGTTGCTCGCTCGCTCCGCTCGCTCGAAAAAAAATAGCCCAACCCAAAACCAATAACTTTTGCGTTCGTTCTTCGATTTCATCGAAAACTTCGTTAGAACGCGCGGGATCGGTTTAGGGTTGGGCTAGATGGGTCCGAGCGAGCGCCGCGAGCGAGCATTTATCGCGACCTTTCTCCTCGTTTTCGTCTCTCTCGAGAAGCGGGAAAAACGCGAATGAACGCGAATGAACGCGAATGAACGCGAATGAACGCGAATGAACGCGAATGAACGCGAATGAACGCGAAAGAACGCGAAAGAACGTGAAAGACGTTAGAAGGGCGCGCGCGCGCGCACGGCGCGTCGCGCCCCGCAGCGTGCCTTAAGAGAGTCATAGTTACTCCCGCCGTTTACCCGCTGAATTTGACGTGCGCGCGCAGCGGCGTATTGCTTTTTACTTGTACGCGGCCGAGATAAACCATTATTTCCGACGTATTTTATCGTGGTACGTCGATTTATGCAAAGATATTCCAACCTTGTAACGATTTTTAGCGGGTCAATTCGATGGGAACATCCGGCCTCTTCGTAGCGGGGCGACAAAATTCCAAGTTCCAACCTCTCGGCCATTTTGGTCCGGCGGACGAAATTTTTCAAAAAAATAAAGTGAAATCGTTACTTTCGACCAGATTACGTCGTAACATAGCGATTACACGCAAAATTTCGATACATTATAACGCTTTTCAGCGAGTTACTTCTACTCGAACGTTCGAACAGAGGCGGATGTTTCAAAGTCCATGCGATGCAACGATACGCTCTTACGCGTTGCTCGCTCGCTCCGCTCGCTCGAAAAAAAATAGCCCAACCCAAAACCAATAACTTTTGCGTTCGTTCTTCGATTTCATCGAAAACTTCGTTAGAACGCGCGGGATCGGTTTAGGGTTGGGCTAGATGGGTCCGAGCGAGCGCCGCGAGCGAGCATTTATCGCGACCTTTCTGCTCGTTTTCGTCTCTCTCGAGAAGCGGGAAAAACGCGAATGAACGCGAATGAACGCGAATGAACGCGAATGAACGCGAATGAACGCGAATGAACGCGAATGAACGCGAAAGAACGCGAAAGAACGTGAAAGACGTTAGAAGGGCGCGCGCGCGCGCACGGCGCGTCGCGCCCCGCAGCGTGCCTTAAGAGAGTCATAGTTACTCCCGCCGTTTACCCGCTGAATTTGACGTGCGCGCGCAGCGGCGTATTGCTTTTTACTTGTACGCGGCCGAGATAAACCATTATTTCCGACGTATTTTATCGTGGTACGTCGATTTATGCAAAGATATTCCAACCTTGTAACGATTTTTAGCGGGTCAATTCGATGGGAACATCCGGCCTCTTCGTAGCGGGGCGACAAAATTCCAAGTTCCAACCTCTCGGCCATTTTGGTCCGGCGGACGAAATTTTTCAAAAAAATAAAGTGAAATCGTTACTTTCGACCAGATTACGTCGTAGCATAGCGATTACACGCAAAATTTCGATACATTATAACGCTTTTCAGCGAGTTACTTCTACTCGAACGTTCGAACAGAGGCGGATGTTTCAAAGTCCATGCGATGCAACGATACGCTCTTACGCGTTGCTCGCTCGCTCCGCTCGCTCGAAAAAAAATAGCCCAACCCAAAACCAATAACTTTTGCGTTCGTTCTTCGATTTCATCGAAAACTTCGTTAGAACGCGCGGGATCGGTTTAGGGTTGGGCTAGATGGGTCCGAGCGAGCGCCGCGAGCGAGCATTTATCGCGACCTTTCTCCTCGTTTTCGTCTCTCTCGAGAAGCGGGAAAAACGCGAATGAACGCGAATGAACGCGAATGAACGCGAATGAACGCGAAAGAACGCGAAAGAACGTGAAAGACGTTAGAAGGGCGCGCGCGCGCGCACGGCGCGTCGCGCCCCGCAGCGTGCCTTAAGAGAGTCATAGTTACTCCCGCCGTTTACCCGCTGAATTTGACGTGCGCGCGCAGCGGCGTATTGCTTTTTACTTGTACGCGGCCGAGATAAACCATTATTTCCGACGTATTTTATCGTGGTACGTCGATTTATGCAAAGATATTCCAACCTTGTAACGATTTTTAGCGGGTCAATTCGATGGGAACATCCGGCCTCTTCGTAGCGGGGCGACAAAATTCCAAGTTCCAACCTCTCGGCCATTTTGGTCCGGCGGACGAAATTTTTCAAAAAAATAAAGTGAAATCGTTACTTTCGACCAGATTACGTCGTAACATAGCGATTACACGCAAAATTTCGATACATTATAACGCTTTTCAGCGAGTTACTTCTACTCGAACGTTCGAACAGAGGCGGATGTTTCAAAGTCCATGCGATGCAACGATACGCTCTTACGCGTTGCTCGCTCGCTCCGCTCGCTCGAAAAAAAATAGCCCAACCCAAAACCAATAACTTTTGCGTTCGTTCTTCGATTTCATCGAAAACTTCGTTAGAACGCGCGGGATCGGTTTAGGGTTGGGCTAGATGGGTCCGAGCGAGCGCCGCGAGCGAGCATTTATCGCGACCTTTCTCCTCGTTTTCGTCTCTCTCGAGAAGCGGGAAAAACGCGAATGAACGCGAATGAACGCGAATGAACGCGAATGAACGCGAATGAACGCGAATGAACGCGAATGAACGCGAATGAACGCGAAAGAACGCGAAAGAACGTGAAAGACGTTAGAAGGGCGCGCGCGCGCGCACGGCGCGTCGCGCCCCGCAGCGTGCCTTAAGAGAGTCATAGTTACTCCCGCCGTTTACCCGCTGAATTTGACGTGCGCGCGCAGCGGCGTATTGCTTTTTACTTGTACGCGGCCGAGATAAACCATTATTTCCGACGTATTTTATCGTGGTACGTCGATTTATGCAAAGATATTCCAACCTTGTAACGATTTTTAGCGGGTCAATTCGATGGGAACATCCGGCCTCTTCGTAGCGGGGCGACAAAAATCCAAGTTCCAACCTCTCGGCCATTTTGGTCCGGCGGACGAAATTTTTCAAAAAAATAAAGTGAAATCGTTACTTTCGACCAGATTACGTCGTAACATAGCGATTACACGCAAAATTTCGATACATTATTACGCTTTTCAGCGAGTTACTTCTACTCGAACGTTCGAACAGAGGCGGATGTTTCAAAGTCCATGCGATGCAACGATACGCTCTTACGCGTTGCTCGCTCGCTCCGCTCGCTCGAAAAAAAATAGCCCAACCCAAAACCAATAACTTTTGCGTTCGTTCTTCGATTTCATCGAAAACTTCGTTAGAACGCGCGGGATCGGTTTAGGGTTGGGCTAGATGGGTCCGAGCGAGCGCCGCGAGCGAGCATTTATCGCGACCTTTCTCCTCGTTTTCGTCTCTCTCGAGAAGCGGGAAAAACGCGAATGAACGCGAATGAACGCGAATGAACGCGAATGAACGCGAATGAACGCGAATGAACGCGAATGAACGCGAAAGAACGCGAAAGAACGTGAAAGACGTTAGAAGGGCGCGCGCGCGCGCGCACGGCGCGTCGCGCCCCGCAGCGTGCCTTAAGAGAGTCATAGTTACTCCCGCCGTTTACCCGCTGAATTTGACGTGCACGCGCAGCGGCGTATTGCTTTTTACTTGTACGCGGCCGAGATAAACCATTATTTCCGACGTATTTTATCGTGGTACGTCGATTTATGCAAAGATATTCCAACCTTGTAACGATTTTTAGCGGGTCAATTCGATGGGAACATCCGGCCTCTTCGTAGCGGGGCGACAAAATTCCAAGTTCCAACCTCTCGGCCATTTTGGTCCGGCGGACGAAATTTTTCAAAAAAATAAAGTGAAATCGTTACTTTCGACCAGATTACGTCGTAACATAGCGATTACACGCAAAATTTCGATACATTATTACGCTTTTCAGCGAGTTACTTCTACTCGAACGTTCGAACAGAGGCGGATGTTTCAAAGTCCATGCGATGCAACGATACGCTCTTACGCGTTGCTCGCTCGCTCCGCTCGCTCGAAAAAAAATAGCCCAACCCAAAACCAATAACTTTTGCGTTCGTTCTTCGATTTCATCGAAAACTTCGTTAGAACGCGCGGGATCGGTTTAGGGTTGGGCTAGATGGGTCCGAGCGAGCGCCGCGAGCGAGCATTTATCGCGACCTTTCTCCTCGTTTTCGTCTCTCTCGAGAAGCGGGAAAAACGCGAATGAACGCGAATGAACGCGAATGAACGCGAATGAACGCGAATGAACGCGAATGAACGCGAATGAACGCGAATGAACGCGAATGAACGCGAATGAACGCGAATGAACGCGAAAGAACGCGAAAGAACGTGAAAGACGTTAGAAGGGCGCGCGCGCGCGCGCACGGCGCGTCGCGCCCCGCAGCGTGCCTTAAGAGAGTCATAGTTACTCCCGCCGTTTACCCGCTGAATTTGACGTGCGCGCGCAGCGGCGTATTGCTTTTTACTTGTACGCGGCCGAGATAAACCATTATTTCCGACGTATTTTATCGTGGTACGTCGATTTATGCAAAGATATTCCAACCTTGTAACGATTTTTAGCGGGTCAATTCGATGGGAACATCCGGCCTCTTCGTAGCGGGGCGACAAAATTCCAAGTTCCAACCTCTCGGCCATTTTGGTCCGGCGGACGAAATTTTTCAAAAAAATAAAGTGAAATCGTTACTTTCGACCAGATTACGTCGTAACATAGCGATTACACGCAAAATTTCGATACATTATAACGCTTTTCAGCGAGTTACTTCTACTCGAACGTTCGAACGGAGGCGGATGTTTCAAAGTCCATCCGATGCAACGATACGCTCTTACGCGTTGCTCGCTCGCTCCGCTCGCTCGAAAAAAAATAGCCCAACCCAAAACCAATAATTTTTGCGTTCGTTCTTCGATTTCATCGAAAACTTCGTTAGAACGCGCGGGATCGGTTTAGGGTTGGGCTAGATGGGTCCGAGCGAGCGCCGCGAGCGAGCATTTATCGCGACCTTTCTCCTCGTTTTCGTCTCTCTCGAGAAGCGGGGAAAACGCGAATGAACGCGAATGAACGCGAATGAACGCGAATGAACGCGAATGAACGCGAATGAACGCGAATGAACGCGAAAGAACGCGAAAGAACGTGAAAGACGTTAGAAGGGCGCGCGCGCGCGCGCGCACGGCGCGTCGCGCCCCGCAGCGTGCCTTAAGAGAGTCATAGTTACTCCCGCCGTTTACCCGCTGAATTTGACGTGCGCGCGCAGCGGCGTATTGCTTTTTACTTGTACGCGGCCGAGATAAACCATTATTTCCGACGTATTTTATCGTGGTACGTCGATTTATGCAAAGATATTCCAACCTTGTAACGATTTTTAGCGGGTCAATTCGATGGGAACATCCGGCCTCTTCGTAGCGGGGCGACAAAATTCCAAGTTCCAACCTCTCGGCCATTTTGGTCCGGCGGACGAAATTTTTCAAAAAAATAAAGTGAAATCGTTACTTTCGACCAGATTACGTCGTAACATAGCGATTACACGCAAAATTTCGATACATTATTACGCTTTTCAGCGAGTTACTTCTACTCGAACGTTCGAACAGAGGCGGATGTTTCAAAGTCCATGCGATGCAACGATACGCTCTTACGCGTTGCTCGCTCGCTCCGCTCGCTCGAAAAAAAATAGCCCAACCCAAAACCAATAACTTTTGCGTTCGTTCTTCGATTTCATCGAAAACTTCGTTAGAACGCGCGGGATCGGTTTAGGGTTGGGCTAGATGGGTCCGAGCGAGCGCCGCGAGCGAGCATTTATCGCGACCTTTCTCCTCGTTTTCGTCTCTCTCGAGAAGCGGGAAAAACGCGAATGAACGCGAATGAACGCGAATGAACGCGAATGAACGCGAATGAACGCGAATGAACGCGAATGAACGCGAATGAACGCGAATGAACGCGAATGAACGCGAATGAACGCGAATGAACGCGAAAGAACGCGAAAGAACGTGAAAGACGTTAGAAGGGCGCGCGCGCGCGCGCACGGCGCGTCGCGCCCCGCAGCGTGCCTTAAGAGAGTCATAGTTACTCCCGCCGTTTACCCGCTGAATTTGACGTGCGCGCGCAGCGGCGTATTGCTTTTTACTTGTACGCGGCCGAGATAAACCATTATTTCCGACGTATTTTATCGTGGTACGTCGATTTATGCAAAGATATTCCAACCTTGTAACGATTTTTAGCGGGTCAATTCGATGGGAACATCCGGCCTCTTCGTAGCGGGGCGACAAAATTCCAAGTTCCAACCTCTCGGCCATTTTGGTCCGGCGGACGAAATTTTTCAAAAAAATAAAGTGAAATCGTTACTTTCGACCAGATTACGTCGTAACATAGCGATTACACGCAAAATTTCGATACATTATAACGCTTTTCAGCGAGTTACTTCTACTCGAACGTTCGAACGGAGGCGGATGTTTCAAAGTCCATCCGATGCAACGATACGCTCTTACGCGTTGCTCGCTCGCTCCGCTCGCTCGAAAAAAAATAGCCCAACCCAAAACCAATAATTTTTGCGTTCGTTCTTCGATTTCATCGAAAACTTCGTTAGAACGCGCGGGATCGGTTTAGGGTTGGGCTAGATGGGTCCGAGCGAGCGCCGCGAGCGAGCATTTATCGCGACCTTTCTCCTCGTTTTCGTCTCTCTCGAGAAGCGGGGAAAACGCGAATGAACGCGAATGAACGCGAATGAACGCGAATGAACGCGAATGAACGCGAATGAACGCGAATGAACGCGAAAGAACGCGAAAGAACGTGAAAGACGTTAGAAGGGCGCGCGCGCGCGCGCGCACGGCGCGTCGCGTCCCGCAGCGTGCCTTAAGAGAGTCATAGTTACTCCCGCCGTTTACCCGCTGAATTTGACGTGCGCGCGCAGCGGCGTATTGCTTTTTACTTGTACGCGGCCGAGATAAACCATTATTTCCGACGTATTTTATCGTGGTACGTCGATTTATGCAATGATATTCCAACCTTGTAACGATTTTTAGCGGGTCAATTCGATGGGAACATCCGGCCTCTTCGTAGCGGGGCGACAAAATTCCAAGTTCCAACCTCTCGGCCATTTTGGTCCGGCGGACGAAATTTTTCAAAAAAATAAAGTGAAATCGTTACTTTCGAACAGATTACGTCGTAGCATAGCGATTTCACGCAAAATTTCGATACATTATTACGCTTTTCAGCGAGTTACTTCTACTCGAACGTTCGAACAGAGGCGGATGTTTCAAAGTCCATGCGATGCAACGATACGCTCTTACGCGTTGCTCGCTCGCTCCGCTCGCTCGAAAAAAAATAGCCCAACCCAAAACCAATAACTTTTGCGTTCGTTCTTCGATTTCATCGAAAACTTCGTTAGAACGCGCGGGATCGGTTTAGGGTTGGGCTAGATGGGTCCGAGCGAGCGCCGCGAGCGAGCATTTATCGCGACCTTTCTCCTCGTTTTCGTCTCTCTCGAGAAGCGGGAAAAACGCGAATGAACGCGAATGAACGCGAATGAACGCGAATGAACGCGAATGAACGCGAATGAACGCGAATGAACGCGAAAGAACGCGAAAGAACGTGAAAGACGTTAGAAGGGCGCGCGCGCGCGCACGGCGCGTCGCGCCCCGCAGCGTGCCTTAAGAGAGTCATAGTTACTCCCGCCGTTTACCCGCTGAATTTGACGTGCGGGCGCAGCGGCGTATTGCTTTTTACTTGTACGCGGCCGAGATAAACCATTATTTCCGACGTATTTTATCGTGGTACGTCGATTTATGCAAAGATATTCCAACCTTGTAACGATTTTTAGCGGGTCAATTCGATGGGAACATCCGGCCTCTTCGTAGCGGGGCGACAAAATTCCAAGTTCCAACCTCTCGGCCATTTTGGTCCGGCGGACGAAATTTTTCAAAAAAATAAAGTGAAATCGTTACTTTCGACCAGATTACGTCGTAACATAGCGATTACACGCAAAATTTCGATACATTATAACGCTTTTCAGCGAGTTACTTCTACTCGAACGTTCGAACAGAGGCGGATGTTTCAAAGTCCATGCGATGCAACGATACGCTCTTACGCGTTGCTCGCTCGCTCCGCTCGCTCGAAAAAAAATAGCCCAACCCAAAACCAATAACTTTTGCGTTCGTTCTTCGATTTCATCGAAAACTTCGTTAGAACGCGCGGGATCGGTTTAGGGTTGGGCTAGATGGGTCCGAGCGAGCGCCGCGAGCGAGCATTTATCGCGACCTTTCTGCTCGTTTTCGTCTCTCTCGAGAAGCGGGAAAAACGCGAATGAACGCGAATGAACGCGAATGAACGCGAATGAACGCGAATGAACGCGAATGAACGCGAATGTACGCGAATGAACGCGAATGAACGCGAAAGAACGCGAAAGAACGTGAAAGACGTTAGAAGGGCGCGCGCGCGCGCACAGCGCGTCGCGCCCCGCAGCGTGCCTTAAGAGAGTCATAGTTACTCCCGCCGTTTACCCGCTGAATTTGACGTGCGCGCGCAGCGGCGTATTGCTTTTTACTTGTACGCGGCCGAGATAAACCATTATTTCCGACGTATTTTATCGTGGTACGTCGATTTATGCAAAGATATTCCAACCTTGTAACGATTTTTAGCGGGTCAATTCGATGGGAACATCCGGCCTCTTCGTAGCGGGGCGACAAAATTCCAAGTTCCAACCTCTCGGCCATTTTGGTCCGGCGGACGAAATTTTTCAAAAAAATAAAGTGAAATCGTTACTTTCGACCAGATTACGTCGTAACATAGCGATTACACGCAAAATTTCGATACATTATAACGCTTTTCAGCGAGTTACTTCTACTCGAACGTTCGAACAGAGGCGGATGTTTCAAAGTCCATGCGATGCAACGATACGCTCTTACGCGTTGCTCGCTCGCTCCGCTCGCTCGAAAAAAATAGCCCAACCCAAAACCAATAACTTTTGCGTTCGTTCTTCGATTTCATCGAAAACTTCGTTAGAACGCGCGGGATCGGTTTAGGGTTGGGCTAGATGGGTCCGAGCGAGCGCCGCGAGCGAGCATTTATCGCGACCTTTCTCCTCGTTTTCGTCTCTCTCGAGAAGCGGGAAAAACGCGAATGAACGCGAATGAACGCGAATGAACGCGAATGAACGCGAATGAACGCGAATGAACGCGAATGAACGCGAATGAACGCGAAAGAACGCGAAAGAACGTGAAAGACGTTAGAAGGGCGCGCGCGCGCGCGCGCACGGCGCGTCGCGTCCCGCAGCGTGCCTTAAGAGAGTCATAGTTACTCCCGCCGTTTACCCGCTGAATTTGACGTGCGCGCGCAGCGGCGTATTGCTTTTTACTTGTACGCGGCCGAGATAAACCATTATTTCCGACGTATTTTATCGTGGTACGTCGATTTATGCAATGATATTCCAACCTTGTAACGATTTTTAGCGGGTCAATTCGATGGGAACATCCGGCCTCTTCGTAGCGGGGCGACAAAATTCCAAGTTCCAACCTCTCGGCCATTTTGGTCCGGCGGACGAAATTTTTCAAAAAAATAAAGTGAAATCGTTACTTTCGAACAGATTACGTCGTAACATAGCGATTTCACGCAAAATTTCGATACATTATTACGCTTTTCAGCGAGTTACTTCTACTCGAACGTTCGAACAGAGGCGGATGTTTCAAAGTCCATGCGATGCAACGATACGCTCTTACGCGTTGCTCGCTCGCTCCGCTCGCTCGAAAAAAAATAGCCCAACCCAAAACCAATAATTTTTGCGTTCGTTCTTCGATTTCATCGAAAACTTCGTTAGAACGCGCGGGATCGGTTTAGGGTTGGGCTAGATGGGTCCGAGCGAGCGCCGCGAGCGAGCATTTATCGCGACCTTTCTCCTCGTTTTCGTCTCTCTCGAGAAGCGGGGAAAACGCGAATGAACGCGAATGAACGCGAATGAACGCGAATGAACGCGAATGAACGCGAATGAACGCGAATGAACGCGAAAGAACGCGAAAGAACGTGAAAGACGTTAGAAGGGCGCGCGCGCGCGCGCGCACGGCGCGTCGCGCCCCGCAGCGTGCCTTAAGAGAGTCATAGTTACTCCCGCCGTTTACCCGCTGAATTTGACGTGCGCGCGCAGCGGCGTATTGCTTTTTACTTGTACGCGGCCGAGATAAACCATTATTTCCGACGTATTTTATCGTGGTACGTCGATTTATGCAAAGATATTCCAACCTTGTAACGATTTTTAGCGGGTCAATTCGATGGGAACATCCGGCCTCTTCGTAGCGGGGCGACAAAATTCCAAGTTCCAACCTCTCGGCCATTTTGGTCCGGCGGACGAAATTTTTCAAAAAAATAAAGTGAAATCTTTACTTTCGACCAGATTACGTCGTAACATAGCGATTACACGCAAAATTTCGATACATTATAACGCTTTTCAGCGAGTTACTTCTACTCGAACGTTCGAACAGAGGCGGATGTTTCAAAGTCCATCCGATGCAACGATACGCTCTTACGCGTTGCTCGCTCGCTCCGCTCGCTCGAAAAAAAATAGCCCAACCCAAAACCAATAACTTTTGCGTTCGTTCTTCGATTTCATCGAAAACTTCGTTAGAACGCGCGGGATCGGTTTAGGGTTGGGCTAGATGGGTCCGAGCGAGCGCCGCGAGCGAGCATTTATCGCGACCTTTCTCCTCGTATTCGTCTCTCTCGAGAAGCGGGAAAAACGCGAATGAACGCGAATGAACGCGAATGAACGCGAATGAACGCGAATGAACGCGAATGAACGCGAATGAACGCGAATGAACGCGAAAGAACGCGAAAGAACGTGAAAGACGTTAGAAGGGCGCGCGCGCGCGCGCGCACGGCGCGTCGCGCCACGCAGCGTGCCTTAAGAGAGTCATAGTTACTCCCGCCGTTTACCCGCTGAATTTGACGTGCGCGCGCAGCGCCGTATTGCTTTTTACTTGTACGCGGCCGAGATAAACCATTATTTCCGACGTATTTTATCGTGGTACGTCGATTTATGCAAAGATATTCCAACCTTGTAACGATTTTTAGCGGGTCAATTCGATGGGAACATCCGGCCTCTTCGTAGCGGGGCGACAAAATTCCAAGTTCCAACCTCTCGGCCATTTTGGTCCGGCGGACGAAATTTTTCAAAAAAATAAAGTGAAATCGTTACTTTCGACCAGATTACGTCGTAACATAGCGATTACACGCAAAATTTCGATACATTATAACGCTTTTCAGCGAGTTACTTCTACTCGAACGTTCGAACAGAGGCGGATGTTTCAAAGTCCATCCGATGCAACGATACGCTCTTACGCGTTGCTCGCTCGCTCCGCTCGCTCGAAAAAAAATAGCCCAACCCAAAACCAATAACTTTTGCGTTCGTTCTTCGATTTCATCGAAAACTTCGTTAGAACGCGCGGGATCGGTTTAGGGTTGGGCTAGATGGGTCCGAGCGAGCGCCGCGAGCGAGCATTTATCGCGACCTTTCTCCTCGTTTTCGTCTCTCTCGAGAAGCGGGAAAAACGCGAATGAACGCGAATGAACGCGAATGAACGCGAATGAACGCGAATGAACGCGAATGAACGCGAATGAACGCGAAAGAACGCGAAAGAACGTGAAAGACGTTAGAAGGGCGCGCGCGCGCGCACGGCGCGTCGCGCCCCGCAGCGTGCCTTAAGAGAGTCATAGTTACTCCCGCCGTTTACCCGCTGAATTTGACGTGCGGGCGCAGCGGCGTATTGCTTTTTACTTGTACGCGGCCGAGATAAACCATTATTTCCGACGTATTTTATCGTGGTACGTCGATTTATGCAAAGATATTCCAACCTTGTAACGATTTTTAGCGGGTCAATTCGATGGGAACATCCGGCCTCATCGTAGCGGGGCGACAAAATTCCAAGTTCCAACCTCTCGGCCATTTTGGTCCGGCGGACGAAATTTTTCAAAAAAATAAAGTGAAATCGTTACTTTCGACCAGATTACGTCGTAACATAGCGATTACACGCAAAATTTCGATACATTATAACGCTTTTCAGCGAGTTACTTCTACTCGAACGTTCGAACAGAGGCGGATGTTTCAAAGTCCATGCGATGCAACGATACGCTCTTACGCGTTGCTCGCTCGCTCCGCTCGCTCGAAAAAAAATAGCCCAACCCAAAACCAATAACTTTTGCGTTCGTTCTTCGATTTCATCGAAAACTTCGTTAGAACGCGCGGGATCGGTTTAGGGTTGGGCTAGATGGGTCCGAGCGAGCGCCGCGAGCGAGCACTTATCGCGACATTTCTCCTCGTTTTCGTCTCTCTCGAGAAGCGGGAAAAACGCGAATGAACGCGAATGAACGCGAATGAACGCGAATGAACGCGAATGAACGCGAATGAACGCGAATGAACGCGAATGAACGCGAATGAACGCGAATGAACGCGAATGAACGCGAATGAACGCGAAAGAACGCGAAAGAACGTGAAAGACGTTAGAAGGGCGCGCGCGCGCGCGCACGGCGCGTCGCGCCCCGCAGCGTGCCTTAAGAGAGTCATAGTTACTCCCGCCGTTTATCCGCTGAATTTGACGTGCGCGCGCAGCGGCGTATTGCTTTTTACTTGTACGCGGCCGAGATAAACCATTATTTCCGACGTATTTTATCGTGGTACGTCGATTTATGCAAAGATATTCCAACCTTGTAACGATTTTTAGCGGGTCAATTCGATGGGAACATCCGGCCTCTTCGTAGCGGGGCGACAAAATTCCAAGTTCCAACCTCTCGGCCATTTTGGTCCGGCGGACGAAATTTTTCAAAAAAATAAAGTGAAATCGTTACTTTCGACCAGATTACGTCGTAACATAGCGATTACACGCAAAATTTCGATACATTATAACGCTTTTCAGCGAGTTACTTCTACTCGAACGTTCGAACAGAGGCGGATGTTTCAAAGTCCATCCGATGCAACGATACGCTCTTACGCGTTGCTCGCTCGCTCCGCTCGCTCGAAAAAAAATAGCCCAACCCAAAACCAATAACTTTTGCGTTCGTTCTTCGATTTCATCGAAAACTTCGTTAGAACGCGCGGGATCGGTTTAGGGTTGGGCTAGATGGGTCCGAGCGAGCGCCGCGAGCGAGCATTTATCGCGACCTTTCTCCTCGTTTTCGTCTCTCTCGAGAAGCGGGAAGAACGCGAATGAACGCGAATGAACGCGAATGAACGCGAATGAACGCGAATGAACGCGAATGAACGCGAATGAACGCGAATGAACGCGAAAGAACGCGAAAGAACGTGAAAGACGTTAGAAGGGCGCGCGCGCGCGCGCGCACGGCGCGTCGCGCCCCGCAGCGTGCCTTAAGAGAGTCATAGTTACTCCCGCCGTTTACCCGCTGAATTTGACGTGCGCGCGCAGCGGCGTATTGCTTTTTACTTGTACGCGGCCGAGATAAACCATTATTTCCGACGTATTTTATCGTGGTACGTCGATTTATGCAAAGATATTCCAACCTTGTAACGATTTTTAGCGGGTCAATTCGATGGGAACATCCGGCCTCTTCGTAGCGGGGCGACAAAATTCCAAGTTCCAACCTCTCGGCCATTTTGGTCCGGCGGACGAAATTTTTCAAAAAAATAAAGTGAAATCGTTACTTTCGACCAGATTACGTCGTAACATAGCGATTACACGCAAAATTTCGATACATTATAACGCTTTTCAGCGAGTTACTTCTACTCGAACGTTCGAACAGAGGCGGATGTTTCAAAGTCCATGCGATGCAACGATACGCTCTTACGCGTTGCTCGCTCGCTCCGCTCGCTCGAAAAAAAATAGCCCAACCCAAAACCAATAATTTTTGCGTTCGTTCTTCGATTTCATCGAAAACTTCGTTAGAACGCGCGGGATCGGTTTAGGGTTGGGCTAGATGGGTCCGAGCGAGCGCCGCGAGCGAGCATTTATCGCGACCTTTCTCCTCGTTTTCGTCTCTCTCGAGAAGCGGGGAAAACGCGAATGAACGCGAATGAACGCGAATGAACGCGAATGAACGCGAATGAACGCGAATGAACGCGAATGAACGCGAATGAACGCGAAAGAACGCGAAAGAACGTGAAAGACGTTAGAAGGGCGCGCGCGCGCGCGCACGGCGCGTCGCGCCCCGCAGCGTGCCTTAAGAGAGTCATAGTTACTCCCGCCGTTTACCCGCTGAATTTGACGTGCGCGCGCAGCGGCGTATTGCTTTTTACTTGTACGCGGCCGAGATAAACCATTATTTCCGACGTATTTTATCGTGGTACGTCGATTTATGCAAAGATATTCCAACCTTGTAACGATTTTTAGCGGGTCAATTCGATGGGAACATCCGGCCTCTTCGTAGCGGGGCGACAAAATTCCAAGTTCCAACCTCTCGGCCATTTTGGTCCGGCGGACGAAATTTTTCAAAAAAATAAAGTGAAATCGTTACTTTCGACCAGATTACGTCGTAACATAGCGATTACACGCAAAATTTCGATACATTATAACGCTTTTCAGCGAGTTACTTCTACTCGAACGTTCGAACAGAGGCGGATGTTTCAAAGTCCATGCGATGCAACGATACGCTCTTACGCGTTGCTCGCTCGCTCCGCTCGCTCGAAAAAAAATAGCCCAACCCAAAACCAATAATTTTTGCGTTCGTTCTTCGATTTCATCGAAAACTTCGTTAGAACGCGCGGGATCGGTTTAGGGTTGGGCTAGATGGGTCCGAGCGAGCGCCGCGAGCGAGCATTTATCGCGACCTTTCTCCTCGTTTTCGTCTCTCTCGAGAAGCGGGGAAAACGCGAATGAACGCGAATGAACGCGAATGAACGCGAATGAACGCGAATGAACGCGAATGAACGCGAATGAACGCGAATGAACGCGAAAGAACGCGAAAGAACGTGAAAGACGTTAGAAGGGCGCGCGCGCGCGCGCGCGCGCACGGCGCGTCGCGCCCCGCAGCGTGCCTTAAGAGAGTCATAGTTACTCCCGCCGTTTACCCGCTGAATTTGACGTGCGCGCGCAGCGGCGTATTGCTTTTTACTTGTACGCGGCCGAGATAAACCATTATTTCCGACGTATTTTATCGTGGTACGTCGATTTATGCAAAGATATTCCAACCTTGTAACGATTTTTAGCGGGTCAATTCGATGGGAACATCCGGCCTCTTCGTAGCTGGGCGACAAAATTCCAAGTTCCAACCTCTCGGCCATTTTGGTCCGGCGGACGAAATTTTTCAAAAAAATAAAGTGAAATCGTTACTTTCGACCAGATTACGTCGTAACATAGCGATTACACGCAAAATTTCGATACATTATAACGCTTTTCAGCGAGTTACTTCTACTCGAACGTTCGAACAGAGGCGGATGTTTCAAAGTCCATGCGATGCAACGATACGCTCTTACGCGTTGCTCGCTCGCTCCGCTCGCTCGAAAAAAAATAGCCCAACCCAAAACCAATAATTTTTGCGTTCGTTCTTCGATTTCATCGAAAACTTCGTTAGAACGCGCGGGATCGGTTTAGGGTTGGGCTAGATGGGTCCGAGCGAGCGCCGCGAGCGAGCATTTATCGCGACCTTTCTCCTCGTTTTCGTCTCTCTCGAGAAGCGGGGAAAACGCGAATGAACGCGAATGAACGCGAATGAACGCGAATGAACGCGAATGAACGCGAATGAACGCGAATGAACGCGAATGAACGCGAAAGAACGCGAAAGAACGTGAAAGACGTTAGAAGGGCGCGCGCGCGCGCGCGCGCGCACGGCGCGTCGCGCCCCGCAGCGTGCCTTAAGAGAGTCATAGTTACTCCCGCCGTTTACCCGCTGAATTTGACGTGCGCGCGCAGCGGCGTATTGCTTTTTACTTGTACGCGGCCGAGATAAACCATTATTTCCGACGTATTTTATCGTGGTACGTCGATTTATGCAAAGATATTCCAACCTTGTAACGATTTTTAGCGGGTCAATTCGATGGGAACATCCGGCCTCTTCGTAGCTGGGCGACAAAATTCCAAGTTCCAACCTCTCGGCCATTTTGGTCCGGCGGACGAAATTTTTCAAAAAAATAAAGTGAAATCGTTACTTTCGACCAGATTACGTCGTAACATAGCGATTACACGCAAAATTTCGATACATTATAACGCTTTTCAGCGAGTTACTTCTACTCGAACGTTCGAACAGAGGCGGATGTTTCAAAGTCCATGCGATGCAACGATACGCTCTTACGCGTTGCTCGCTCGCTCCGCTCGCTCGAAAAAAAATAGCCCAACCCAAAACCAATAACTCTTGCGTTCGTTCTTCGATTTCATCGAAAACTTCGTTAGAACGCGCGGGATCGGTTTAGGGTTGGGCTAGATGGGTCCGAGCGAGCGCCGCGAGCGAGCATTTATCGCGACCTTTCTCCTCGTTTTCGTCTCTCTCGAGAAGCGGGAAAAACGCGAATGAACGCGAATGAACGCGAATGAACGCGAATGAACGCGAATGAACGCGAATGAACGCGAATGAACGCGAATGAACGCGAATGAACGCGAATGAACGCGAAAGAACGCGAAAGAACGTGAAAGACGTTAGAAGGGCGCGCGCGCGCGCGCACGGCGCGTCGCGCCCCGCAGCGTGCCTTAAGAGAGTCATAGTTACTCCCGCCGTTTACCCGCTGAATTTGACGTGCGCGCGCAGCGGCGTATTGCTTTTTACTTGTACGCGGCCGAGATAAACCATTATTTCCGACGTATTTTATCGTGGTACGTCGATTTATGCAAAGATATTCCAACCTTGTAACGATTTTTAGCGGGTCAATTCGATGGGAACATCCGGCCTCTTCGTAGCGGGGCGACAAAATTCCAAGTTCCAACCTCTCGGCCATTTTGGTCCGGCGGACGAAATTTTTCAAAAAAATAAAGTGAAATCGTTACTTTCGACCAGATTACGTCGTAACATAGCGATTACACGCAAAATTTCGATACATTATAACGCTTTTCAGCGAGTTACTTCTACTCGAACGTTCGAACAGAGGCGGATGTTTCAAAGTCCATGCGATGCAACGATACGCTCTTACGCGTTGCTCGCTCGCTCCGCTCGCTCGAAAAAAAATAGCCCAACCCAAAACCAATAATTTTTGCGTTCGTTCTTCGATTTCATCGAAAACTTCGTTAGAACGCGCGGGATCGGTTTAGGGTTGGGCTAGATGGGTCCGAGCGCGCGCCGCGAGCGAGCATTTATCGCGACCTTTCTCCTCGTTTTCGTCTCTCTCGAGAAGCGGGGAAAACGCGAATGAACGCGAATGAACGCGAATGAACGCGAATGAACGCGAATGAACGCGAATGAACGCGAATGAACGCGAATGAACGCGAAAGAACGCGAAAGAACGTGAAAGACGTTAGAAGGGCGCGCGCGCGCGCGCGCGCGCACGGCGCGTCGCGCCCCGCAGCGTGCCTTAAGAGAGTCATAGTTACTCCCGCCGTTTACCCGCTGAATTTGACGTGCGCGCGCAGCGGCGTATTGCTTTTTACTTGTACGCGGCCGAGATAAACCATTATTTCCGACGTATTTTATCGTGGTACGTCGATTTATGCAAAGATATTCCAACCTTGTAACGATTTTTAGCGGGTCAATTCGATGGGAACATCCGGCCTCTTCGTAGCTGGGCGACAAAATTCCAAGTTCCAACCTCTCGGCCATTTTGGTCCGGCGGACGAAATTTTTCAAAAAAATAAAGTGAAATCGTTACTTTCGACCAGATTACGTCGTAACATAGCGATTACACGCAAAATTTCGATACATTATAACGCTTTTCAGCGAGTTACTTCTACTCGAACGTTCGAACAGAGGCGGATGTTTCAAAGTCCATGCGATGCAACGATACGCTCTTACGCGTTGCTCGCTCGCTCCGCTCGCTCGAAAAAAAATAGCCCAACCCAAAACCAATAACTTTTGCGTTCGTTCTTCGATTTCATCGAAAACTTCGTTAGAACGCGCGGGATCGGTTTAGGGTTGGGCTAGATGGGTCCGAGCGAGCGCCGCGAGCGAGCATTTATCGCGACCTTTCTCCTCGTTTTCGTCTCTCTCGAGAAGCGGGAAAAACGCGAATGAACGCGAATGAACGCGAATGAACGCGAATGAACGCGAATGAACGCGAATGAACGCGAATGAACGCGAATGAACGCGAATGAACGCGAATGAACGCGAATGAACGCGAAAGAACGCGAAAGAACGTGAAAGACGTTAGAAGGGCGCGCGCGCGCGCGCACGGCGCGTCGCGCCCCGCAGCGTGCCTTAAGAGAGTCATAGTTACTCCCGCCGTTTACCCGCTGAATTTGACGTGCGCGCGCAGCGGCGTATTGCTTTTTACTTGTACGCGGCCGAGATAAACCATTATTTCCGACGTATTTTATCGTGGTACGTCGATTTATGCAAAGATATTCCAACCTTGTAACGATTTTTAGCGGGTCAATTCGATGGGAACATCCGGCCTCTTCGTAGCGGGGCGACAAAATTCCAAGTTCCAACCTCTCGGCCATTTTGGTCCGGCGGACGAAATTTTTCAAAAAAATAAAGTGAAATCGTTACTTTCGACCAGATTACGTCGTAACATAGCGATTACACGCAAAATTTCGATACATTATAACGCTTTTCAGCGAGTTACTTCTACTCGAACGTTCGAACAGAGGCGGATGTTTCAAAGTCCATGCGATGCAACGATACGCTCTTACGCGTTGCTCGCTCGCTCCGCTCGCTCGAAAAAAAATAGCCCAACCCAAAACCAATAACTTTTGCGTTCGTTCTTCGATTTCATCGAAAACTTCGTTAGAACGCGCGGGATCGGTTTAGGGTTGGGCTAGATGGGTCCGAGCGAGCGCCGCGAGCGAGCATTTATCGCGACCTTTCTGCTCGTTTTCGTCTCTCTCGAGAAGCGGGAAAAACGCGAATGAACGCGAATGAACGCGAATGAACGCGAATGAACGCGAATGAACGCGAATGAACGCGAATGAACGCGAAAGAACGCGAAAGAACGTGAAAGACGTTAGAAGGGCGCGCGCGCGCGCACGGCGCGTCGCGCCCCGCAGCGTGCCTTAAGAGAGTCATAGTTACTCCCGCCGTTTACCCGCTGAATTTGACGTGCGCGCGCAGCGGCGTATTGCTTTTTACTTGTACGCGGCCGAGATAAACCATTATTTCCGACGTATTTTATCGTGGTACGTCGATTTATGCAAAGATATTCCAACCTTGTAACGATTTTTAGCGGGTCAATTCGATGGGAACATCCGGCCTCTTCGTAGCTGGGCGACAAAATTCCAAGTTCCAACCTCTCGGCCATTTTGGTCCGGCGGACGAAATTTTTCAAAAAAATAAAGTGAAATCGTTACTTTCGACCAGATTACGTCGTAACATAGCGATTACACGCAAAATTTCGATACATTATAACGCTTTTCAGCGAGTTACTTCTACTCGAACGTTCGAACAGAGGCGGATGTTTCAAAGTCCATGCGATGCAACGATACGCTCTTACGCGTTGCTCGCTCGCTCCGCTCGCTCGAAAAAAAATAGCCCAACCCAAAACCAATAACTTTTGCGTTCGTTCTTCGATTTCATCGAAAACTTCGTTAGAACGCGCGGGATCGGTTTAGGGTTGGGCTAGATGGGTCCGAGCGAGCGCCGCGAGCGAGCATTTATCGCGACCTTTCTCCTCGTTTTCGTCTCTCTCGAGAAGCGGGAAAAACGCGAATGAACGCGAATGAACGCGAATGAACGCGAATGAACGCGAATGAACGCGAATGAACGCGAATGAACGCGAATGAACGCGAAAGAACGCGAAAGAACGTGAAAGACGTTAGAAGGGCGCGCGCGCGCGCGCGCGCGCACGGCGCGTCGCGCCCCGCAGCGTGCCTTAAGAGAGTCATAGTTACTCCCGCCGTTTACCCGCTGAATTTGACGTGCGCGCGCAGCGGCGTATTGCTTTTTACTTGTACGCGGCCGAGATAAACCATTATTTCCGACGTATTTTATCGTGGTACGTCGATTTATGCAAAGATATTCCAACCTTGTAACGATTTTTAGCGGGTCAATTCGATGGGAACATCCGGCCTCTTCGTAGCGGGGCGACAAAATTCCAAGTTCCAACCTCTCGGCCATTTTGGTCCGGCGGACGAAATTTTTCAAAAAAATAAAGTGAAATCGTTACTTTCGACCAGATTACGTCGTAACATAGCGATTACACGCAAAATTTCGATACATTATAACGCTTTTCAGCGAGTTACTTCTACTCGAACGTTCGAACAGAGGCGGATGTTTCAAAGTCCATGCGATGCAACGATACGCTCTTACGCGTTGCTCGCTCGCTCCGCTCGCTCGAAAAAAAATAGCCCAACCCAAAACCAATAACTTTTGCGTTCGTTCTTCGATTTCATCGAAAACTTCGTTAGAACGCGCGGGATCGGTTTAGGGTTGGGCTAGATGGGTCCGAGCGAGCGCCGCGAGCGAGCATTTATCGCGACCTTTCTCCTCGTTTTCGTCTCTCTCGAGAAGCGGGAAAAACGCGAATGAACGCGAATGAACGCGAATGAACGCGAATGAACGCGAATGAACGCGAATGAACGCGAATGAACGCGAATGAACGCGAATGAACGCGAATGAACGCGAATGAACGCGAATGAACGCGAATGAACGCGAAAGAACGCGAAAGAACGTGAAAGACGTTAGAAGGGCGCGCGCGCGCGCGCACGGCGCGTCGCGCCCCGCAGCGTGCCTTAAGAGAGTCATAGTTACTCCCGCCGTTTACCCGCTGAATTTGACGTGCGCGCGCAGCGGCGTATTGCTTTTTACTTGTACGCGGCCGAGATAAACCATTATTTCCGACGTATTTTATCGTGGTACGTCGATTTATGCAAAGATATTCCAACCTTGTAACGATTTTTAGCGGGTCAATTCGATGGGAACATCCGGCCTCTTCGTAGCGGGGCGACAAAATTCCAAGTTCCAACCTCTCGGCCATTTTGGTCCGGCGGACGAAATTTTTCAAAAAAATAAAGTGAAATCGTTACTTTCGACCAGATTACGTCGTAACATAGCGATTACACGCAAAATTTCGATACATTATAACGCTTTTCAGCGAGTTACTTCTACTCGAACGTTCGAACAGAGGCGGATGTTTCAAAGTCCATGCGATGCAACGATACGCTCTTACGCGTTGCTCGCTCGCTCCGCTCGCTCGAAAAAAAATAGCCCAACCCAAAACCAATAACTTTTGCGTTCGTTCTTCGATTTCATCGAAAACTTCGTTAGAACGCGCGGGATCGGTTTAGGGTTGGGCTAGATGGGTCCGAGCGAGCGCCGCGAGCGAGCATTTATCGCGACCTTTCTGCTCGTTTTCGTCTCTCTCGAGAAGCGGGAAAAACGCGAATGAACGCGAATGAACGCGAATGAACGCGAATGAACGCGAATGAACGCGAATGAACGCGAATGAACGCGAAAGAACGCGAAAGAACGTGAAAGACGTTAGAAGGGCGCGCGCGCGCGCACGGCGCGTCGCGCCCCGCAGCGTGCCTTAAGAGAGTCATAGTTACTCCCGCCGTTTACCCGCTGAATTTGACGTGCGGGCGCAGCGGCGTATTGCTTTTTACTTGTACGCGGCCGAGATAAACCATTATTTCCGACGTATTTTATCGTGGTACGTCGATTTATGCAAAGATATTCCAACCTTGTAACGATTTTTAGCGGGTCAATTCGATGGGAACATCCGGCCTCTTCGTAGCGGGGCGACAAAATTCCAAGTTCCAACCTCTCGGCCATTTTGGTCCGGCGGACGAAATTTTTCAAAAAAATAAAGTGAAATCGTTACTTTCGACCAGATTACGTCGTAACATAGCGATTACACGCAAAATTTCGATACATTATAACGCTTTTCAGCGAGTTACTTCTACTCGAACGTTCGAACAGAGGCGGATGTTTCAAAGTCCATGCGATGCAACGATACGCTCTTACGCGTTGCTCGCTCGCTCCGCTCGCTCGAAAAAAAATAGCCCAACCCAAAACCAATAACTTTTGCGTTCGTTCTTCGATTTCATCGAAAACTTCGTTAGAACGCGCGGGATCGGTTTAGGGTTGGGCTAGATGGGTCCGAGCGAGCGCCGCGAGCGAGCATTTATCGCGACCTTTCTCCTCGTTTTCGTCTCTCTCGAGAAGCGGGAAAAACGCGAATGAACGCGAATGAACGCGAATGAACGCGAATGAACGCGAATGAACGCGAATGAACGCGAATGAACGCGAATGAACGCGAATGAACGCGAATGAACGCGAAAGAACGCGAAAGAACGTGAAAGACGTTAGAAGGGCGCGCGCGCACGGCGCGTCGCGCCCCGCAGCGTGCCTTAAGAGAGTCATAGTTACTCCCGCCGTTTACCCGCTGAATTTGACGTGCGCGCGCAGCGGCGTATTGCTTTTTACTTGTACGCGGCCGAGATAAACCATTATTTCCGACGTATTTTATCGTGGTACGTCGATTTATGCAAAGATATTCCAACCTTGTAACGATTTTTAGCGGGTCAATTCGATGGGAACATCCGGCCTCTTCGTAGCGGGGCGACAAAATTCCAAGTTCCAACCTCTCGGCCATTTTGGTCCGGCGGACGAAATTTTTCAAAAAAATAAAGTGAAATCGTTACTTTCGACCAGATTACGTCGTAACATAGCGATTACACGCAAAATTTCGATACATTATAACGCTTTTCAGCGAGTTACTTCTACTCGAACGTTCGAACAGAGGCGGATGTTTCAAAGTCCATCCGATGCAACGATACGCTCTTACGCGTTGCTCGCTCGCTCCGCTCGCTCGAAAAAAAATAGCCCAACCCAAAACCAATAACTTTTGCGTTCGTTCTTCGATTTCATCGAAAACTTCGTTAGAACGCGCGGGATCGGTTTAGGGTTGGGCTAGATGGGTCCGAGCGAGCGCCGCGAGCGAGCATTTATCGCGACCTTTCTCCTCGTTTTCGTCTCTCTCGAGAAGCGGGAAAAACGCGAATGAACGCGAATGAACGCGAATGAACGCGAATGAACGCGAATGAACGCGAATGAACGCGAATGAACGCGAATGAACGCGAAAGAACGCGAAAGAACGTGAAAGACGTTAGAAGGGCGCGCGCGCGCGCGCGCACGGCGCGTCGCGCCCCGCAGCGTGCCTTAAGAGAGTCATAGTTACTCCCGCCGTTTACCCGCTGAATTTGACGTGCGCGCGCAGCGGCGTATTGCTTTTTACTTGTACGCGGCCGAGATAAACCATTATTTCCGACGTATTTTATCGTGGTACGTCGATTTATGCAAAGATATTCCAACCTTGTAACGATTTTTAGCGGGTCAATTCGATGGGAACATCCGGCCTCTTCGTAGCGGGGCGACAAAATTCCAAGTTCCAACCTCTCGGCCATTTTGGTCCGGCGGACGAAATTTTTCAAAAAAATAAAGTGAAATCGTTACTTTCGACCAGATTACGTCGTAACATAGCGATTACACGCAAAATTTCGATACATTATAACGCTTTTCAGCGAGTTACTTCTACTCGAACGTTCGAACAGAGGCGGATGTTTCAAAGTCCATCCGATGCAACGATACGCTCTTAAGCGTTGCTCGCTCGCTCCGCTCGCTCGAAAAAAAATAGCCCAACCCAAAACCAATAACTTTTGCGTTCGTTCTTCGATTTCATCGAAAACTTCGTTAGAACGCGCGGGATCGGTTTAGGGTTGGGCTAGATGGGTCCGAGCGAGCGCCGCGAGCGAGCATTTATCGCGACCTTTCTCCTCGTTTTCATCTCTCTCGAGAAGCGGGAAAAACGCGAATGAACGCGAATGAACGCGAATGAACGCGAATGAACGCGAATGAACGCGAATGAACGCGAAAGAACGCGAAAGAACGTGAAAGACGTTAGAAGGGCGCGCGCGCGCGCGCGCACGGCGCGTCGCGCCCCGCAGCGTGCCTTAAGAGAGTCATAGTTACTCCCGCCGTTTACCCGCTGAATTTGACGTGCGCGCGCAGCGGCGTATTGCTTTTTACTTGTACGCGGCCGAGATAAACCATTATTTCCGACGTATTTTATCGTGGTACGTCGATTTATGCAAAGATATTCCAACCTTGTAACGATTTTTAGCGGGTCAATTCGATGGGAACATCCGGCCTCTTCGTAGCGGGGCGACAAAATTCCAAGTTCCAACCTCTCGGCCATTTTGGTCCGGCGGACGAAATTTTTCAAAAAAATAAAGTGAAATCGTTACTTTCGACCAGATTACGTCGTAACATAGCGATTACACGCAAAATTTCGATACATTATAACGCTTTTCAGCGAGTTATTTCTACTCGAACGTTCGAACAGAGGCGGATGTTTCAAAGTCCATCCGATGCAACGATACGCTCTTACGCGTTGCTCGCTCGCTCCGCTCGCTCGAAAAAAGATAGCCCAACCCAAAACCAATAACTTTTGCGTTCGTTCTTCGATTTCATCGAAAACTTCGTTAGAACGCGCGGGATCGGTTTAGGGTTGGGCTAGATGGGTCCGAGCGAGCGCCGCGAGCGAGCATTTATCGCGACCTTTCTCCTCGTTTTCGTCTCTCTCGAGAAGCGGGAAAAACGCGAATGAACGCGAATGAACGCGAATGAACGCGAATGAACGCGAATGAACGCGAATGAACGCGAAAGAACGCGAAAGAACGTGAAAGACGTTAGAAGGGCGCGCGCGCGCGCGCGCACGGCGCGTCGCGCCCCGCAGCGTGCCTTAAGAGAGTCATAGTTACTCCCGCCGTTTACCCGCTGAATTTGACGTGCGCGCACAGCGGCGTATTGCTTTTTACTTGTACGCGGCCGAGATAAACCATTATTTCCGACGTATTTTATCGTGGTACGTCGATTTATGCAAAGATATTCCAACCTTGTAACGATTTTTAGCGGGTCAATTCGATGGGAACATCCGGCCTCTTCGTAGCGGAGCGACAAAATTCCAAGTTCCAACCTCTCGGCCATTTTGGTCCGGCGGACGAAATTTTTCAAAAAAATAAAGTGAAATCGTTACTTTCGACCAGATTACGTCGTAACATAGCGATTACACGCAAAATTTCGATACATTATAACGCTTTTCAGCGAGTTACTTCTACTCGAACGTTCGAACAGAGGCGGATGTTTCAAAGTCCATCCGATGCAACGATACGCTCTTACGCGTTGCTCGCTCGCTCCGCTCGCTCGAAAAAAAATAGCCCAACCCAAAACCAATAACTTTTGCGTTCGTTCTTCGATTTCATCGAAAACTTCGTTAGAACGCGCGGGATCGGTTTAGGGTTGGGCTAGATGGGTCCGAGCGAGCGCCGCGAGCGAGCATTTATCGCGACCTTTCTCCTCGTTTTCATCTCTCTCGAGAAGCGGGAAAAACGCGAATGAACGCGAATGAACGCGAATGAACGCGAATGAACGCGAATGAACGCGAATGAACGCGAAAGAACGCGAAAGAACGTGAAAGACGTTAGAAGGGCGCGCGCGCGCGCGCGCACGGCGCGTCGCGCCCCGCAGCGTGCCTTAAGAGAGTCATAGTTACTCCCGCCGTTTACCCGCTGAATTTGACGTGCGCGCACAGCGGCGTATTGCTTTTTACTTGTACGCGGCCGAGATAAACCATTATTTCCGACGTATTTTATCGTGGTACGTCGATTTATGCAAAGATATTCCAACCTTGTAACGATTTTTAGCGGGTCAATTCGATGGGAACATCCGGCCTCTTCGTAGCGGGGCGACAAAATTCCAAGTTCCAACCTCTCGGCCATTTTGGTCCGGCGGACGAAATTTTTCAAAAAAATAAAGTGAAATCGTTACTTTCGACCAGATTACGTCGTAACATAGCGATTACACGCAAAATTTCGATACATTATTACGCTTTTCAGCGAGTTACTTCTACTCGAACGTTCGAACAGAGGCGGATGTTTCAAAGTCCATGCGATGCAACGATACGCTCTTACGCGTTGCTCGCTCGCTCCGCTCGCTCGAAAAAAAATAGCCCAACCCAAAACCAATAACTTTTGCGTTCGTTCTTCGATTTCATCGAAAACTTCGTTAGAACGCGCGGGATCGGTTTAGGGTTGGGCTAGATGGGTCCGAGCGAGCGCCGCGAGCGAGCATTTATCGCGACCTTTCTGCTCGTTTTCGTCTCTCTCGAGAAGCGGGAAAAACGCGAATGAACGCGAATGAACGCGAATGAACGCGAATGAACGCGAATGAACGCGAATGAACGCGAAAGAACGCGAAAGAACGTGAAAGACGTTAGAAGGGCGCGCGCGCGCGCACGGCGCGTCGCGCCCCGCAGCGTGCCTTAAGAGAGTCATAGTTACTCCCGCCGTTTACCCGCTGAATTTGACGTGCGGGCGCAGCGGCGTATTGCTTTTTACTTGTACGCGGCCGAGATAAACCATTATTTCCGACGTATTTTATCGTGGTACGTCGATTTATGCAAAGATATTCCAACCTTGTAACGATTTTTAGCGGGTCAATTCGATGGGAACATCCGGCCTCTTCGTAGCGGGGCGACAAAATTCCAAGTTCCAACCTCTCGGCCATTTTGGTCCGGCGGACGAAATTTTTCAAAAAAATAAAGTGAAATCGTTACTTTCGACCAGATTACGTCGTAACATAGCGATTACACGCAAAATTTCGATACATTATAACGCTTTTCAGCGAGTTACTTCTACTCGAACGTTCGAACAGAGGCGGATGTTTCAAAGTCCATGCGATGCAACGATACGCTCTTACGCGTTGCTCGCTCGCTCCGCTCGCTCGAAAAAAAATAGCCCAACCCAAAACCAATAACTTTTGCGTTCGTTCTACGATTTCATCGAAAACTTCGTTAGAACGCGCGGGATCGGTTTAGGGTTGGGCTAGATGGGTCCGAGCGAGCGCCGCGAGCGAGCATTTATCGCGACCTTTCTCCTCGTTTTCGTCTCTCTCGAGAAGCGGGAAAAACGCGAATGAACGCGAATGAACGCGAATGAACGCGAATGAACGCGAATGAACGCGAATGAACGCGAATGAACGCGAATGAACGCGAATGAACGCGAATGAACGCGAAAGAACGCGAAAGAACGTGAAAGACGTTAGAAGGGCGCGCGCGCGCGCGCGCACGGCGCGTCGCGCCCCGCAGCGTGCCTTAAGAGAGTCATAGTTACTCCCGCCGTTTACCCGCTGAATTTGACGTGCGCGCGCAGCGGCGTATTGCTTTTTACTTGTACGCGGCCGAGATAAACCATTATTTCCGACGTATTTTATCGTGGTACGTCGATTTATGCAAAGATATTCCAACCTTGTAACGATTTTTAGCGGGTCAATTCGATGGGAACATCCGGCCTCTTCGTAGCGGGGCGACAAAATTCCAAGTTCCAACCTCTCGGCCATTTTGGTCCGGCGGACGAAATTTTTCAAAAAAATAAAGTGAAATCGTTACTTTCGACCAGATTACGTCGTAACATAGCGATTACACGCAAAATTTCGATACATTATAACGCTTTTCAGCGAGTTACTTCTACTCGAACGTTCGAACAGAGGCGGATGTTTCAAAGTCCATCCGATGCAACGATACGCTCTTACGCGTTGCTCGCTCGCTCCGCTCGCTCGAAAAAAAATAGCCCAACCCAAAACCAATAACTTTTGCGTTCGTTCTTCGATTTCATCGAAAACTTCGTTAGAACGCGCGGGATCGGTTTAGGGTTGGGCTAGATGGGTCCGAGCGAGCGCCGCGAGCGAGCATTTATCGCGACCTTTCTCCTCGTTTTCGTCTCTCTCGAGAAGCGGGAAAAACGCGAATGAACGCGAATGAACGCGAATGAACGCGAATGAACGCGAATGAACGCGAATGAACGCGAATGAACGCGAATGAACGCGAAAGAACGCGAAAGAACGTGAAAGACGTTAGAAGGGCGCGCGCGCGCGCGCGCACGGCGCGTCGCGCCCCGCAGCGTGCCTTAAGAGAGTCATAGTTACTCCCGCCGTTTACCCGCTGAATTTGACGTGCGCGCGCAGCGGCGTATTGCTTTTTACTTGTACGCGGCCGAGATAAACCATTATTTCCGACGTATTTTATCGTGGTACGTCGATTTATGCAAAGATATTCCAACCTTGTAACGATTTTTAGCGGGTCAATTCGATGGGAACATCCGGCCTCTTCGTAGCGGGGCGACAAAATTCCAAGTTCCAACCTCTCGGCCATTTTGGTCCGGCGGACGAAATTTTTCAAAAAAATAAAGTGAAATCGTTACTTTCGACCAGATTACGTCGTAACATAGCGATTACACGCAAAATTTCGATACATTATAACGCTTTTCAGCGAGTTACTTCTACTCGAACGTTCGAACAGAGGCGGATGTTTCAAAGTCCATCCGATGCAACGATACGCTCTTACGCGTTGCTCGCTCGCTCCGCTCGCTCGAAAAAAAATAGCCCAACCCAAAACCAATAACTTTTGCGTTCGTTCTTCGATTTCATCGAAAACTTCGTTAGAACGCGCGGGATCGGTTTAGGGTTGGGCTAGATGGGTCCGAGCGAGCGCCGCGAGCGAGCATTTATCGCGACCTTTCTCCTCGTTTTCATCTCTCTCGAGAAGCGGGAAAAACGCGAATGAACGCGAATGAACGCGAATGAACGCGAATG
The DNA here is from genome assembly GCF_051014615.1 of Bombus vancouverensis nearcticus. Lineage (NCBI taxonomy): Eukaryota > Metazoa > Arthropoda > Insecta > Hymenoptera > Apidae > Bombus > Bombus vancouverensis. The sequence goes on along the minus strand of NW_027468935.1, from coordinate 527,380 downwards.
AACGCGAATGAACGCGAATGAACGCGAAAGAACGCGAAAGAACGTGAAAGACGTTAGAAGGGCGCGCGCGCGCGCGCGCACGGCGCGTCGCGCCCCGCAGCGTGCCTTAAGAGAGTCATAGTTACTCCCGCCGTTTACCCGCTGAATTTGACGTGCGCGCGCAGCGGCGTATTGCTTTTTACTTGTACGCGGCCGAGATAAACCATTATTTCCGACGTATTTTATCGTGGTACGTCGATTTATGCAAAGATATTCCAACCTTGTAACGATTTTTAGCGGGTCAATTCGATGGGAACATCCGGCCTCTTCGTAGCGGGGCGACAAAATTCCAAGTTCCAACCTCTCGGCCATTTTGGTCCGGCGGACGAAATTTTTCAAAAAAATAAAGTGAAATCGTTACTTTCGACCAGATTACGTCGTAACATAGCGATTACACGCAAAATTTCGATACATTATAACGCTTTTCAGCGAGTTATTTCTACTCGAACGTTCGAACAGAGGCGGATGTTTCAAAGTCCATCCGATGCAACGATACGCTCTTACGCGTTGCTCGCTCGCTCCGCTCGCTCGAAAAAAAATAGCCCAACCCAAAACCAATAACTTTTGCGTTCGTTCTTCGATTTCATCGAAAACTTCGTTAGAACGCGCGGGATCGGTTTAGGGTTGGGCTAGATGGGTCCGAGCGAGCGCCGCGAGCGAGCATTTATCGCGACCTTTCTCCTCGTTTTCGTCTCTCTCGAGAAGCGGGAAAAACGCGAATGAACGCGAATGAACGCGAATGAACGCGAATGAACGCGAATGAACGCGAATGAACGCGAAAGAACGCGAAAGAACGTGAAAGACGTTAGAAGGGCGCGCGCGCGCGCGCGCACGGCGCGTCGCGCCCCGCAGCGTGCCTTAAGAGAGTCATAGTTACTCCCGCCGTTTACCCGCTGAATTTGACGTGCGCGCACAGCGGCGTATTGCTTTTTACTTGTACGCGGCCGAGATAAACCATTATTTCCGACGTATTTTATCGTGGTACGTCGATTTATGCAAAGATATTCCAACCTTGTAACGATTTTTAGCGGGTCAATTCGATGGGAACATCCGGCCTCTTCGTAGCGGAGCGACAAAATTCCAAGTTCCAACCTCTCGGCCATTTTGGTCCGGCGGACGAAATTTTTCAAAAAAATAAAGTGAAATCGTTACTTTCGACCAGATTACGTCGTAACATAGCGATTACACGCAAAATTTCGATACATTATAACGCTTTTCAGCGAGTTACTTCTACTCGAACGTTCGAACAGAGGCGGATGTTTCAAAGTCCATCCGATGCAACGATACGCTCTTACGCGTTGCTCGCTCGCTCCGCTCGCTCGAAAAAAAATAGCCCAACCCAAAACCAATAACTTTTGCGTTCGTTCTTCGATTTCATCGAAAACTTCGTTAGAACGCGCGGGATCGGTTTAGGGTTGGGCTAGATGGGTCCGAGCGAGCGCCGCGAGCGAGCATTTATCGCGACCTTTCTCCTCGTTTTCATCTCTCTCGAGAAGCGGGAAAAACGCGAATGAACGCGAATGAACGCGAATGAACGCGAATGAACGCGAATGAACGCGAATGAACGCGAAAGAACGCGAAAGAACGTGAAAGACGTTAGAAGGGCGCGCGCGCACGGCGCGTCGCGCCCCGCAGCGTGCCTTAAGAGAGTCATAGTTACTCCCGCCGTTTACCCGCTGAATTTGACGTGCGCGCGCAGCGGCGTATTGCTTTTTACTTGTACGCGGCCGAGATAAACCATTATTTCCGACGTATTTTATCGTGGTACGTCGATTTATGCAAAGATATTCCAACCTTGTAACGATTTTTAGCGGGTCAATTCGATGGGAACATCCGGCCTCTTCGTAGCGGGGCGACAAAATTCCAAGTTCCAACCTCTCGGCCATTTTGGTCCGGCGGACGAAATTTTTCAAAAAAATAAAGTGAAATCGTTACTTTCGACCAGATTACGTCGTAACATAGCGATTACACGCAAAATTTCGATACATTATAACGCTTTTCAGCGAGTTACTTCTACTCGAACGTTCGAACAGAGGCGGATGTTTCAAAGTCCATCCGATGCAACGATACGCTCTTACGCGTTGCTCGCTCGCTCCGCTCGCTCGAAAAAAAATAGCCCAACCCAAAACCAATAACTTTTGCGTTCGTTCTTCGATTTCATCGAAAACTTCGTTAGAACGCGCGGGATCGGTTTAGGGTTGGGCTAGATGGGTCCGAGCGAGCGCCGCGAGCGAGCATTTATCGCGACCTTTCTCCTCGTTTTCGTCTCTCTCGAGAAGCGGGAAAAACGCGAATGAACGCGAATGAACGCGAATGAACGCGAATGAACGCGAATGAACGCGAATGAACGCGAATGAACGCGAATGAACGCGAATGAACGCGAATGAACGCGAAAGAACGCGAAAGAACGTGAAAGACGTTAGAAGGGCGCGCGCGCGCGCGCGCACGGCGCGTCGCGCCCCGCAGCGTGCCTTAAGAGAGTCATAGTTACTCCCGCCGTTTACCCGCTGAATTTGACGTGCGCGCGCAGCGGCGTATTGCTTTTTACTTGTACGCGGCCGAGATAAACCATTATTTCCGACGTATTTTATCGTGGTACGTCGATTTATGCAAAGATATTCCAACCTTGTAACGATTTTTAGCGGGTCAATTCGATGGGAACATCCGGCCTCTTCGTAGCGGGGCGACAAAATTCCAAGTTCCAACCTCTCGGCCATTTTGGTCCGGCGGACGAAATTTTTCAAAAAAATAAAGTGAAATCGTTACTTTCGACCAGATTACGTCGTAACATAGCGATTACACGCAAAATTTCGATACATTATAACGCTTTTCAGCGAGTTACTTCTACTCGAACGTTCGAACAGAGGCGGATGTTTCAAAGTCCATCCGATGCAACGATACGCTCTTACGCGTTGCTCGCTCGCTCCGCTCGCTCGAAAAAAAATAGCCCAACCCAAAACCAATAACTTTTGCGTTCGTTCTTCGATTTCATCGAAAACTTCGTTAGAACGCGCGGGATCGGTTTAGGGTTGGGCTAGATGGGTCCGAGCGAGCGCCGCGAGCGAGCATTTATCGCGACCTTTCTCCTCGTTTTCATCTCTCTCGAGAAGCGGGAAAAACGCGAATGAACGCGAATGAACGCGAATGAACGCGAATGAACGCGAATGAACGCGAATGAACGCGAAAGAACGCGAAAGAACGTGAAAGACGTTAGAAGGGCGCGCGCGCGCGCGCACGGCGCGTCGCGCCCCGCAGCGTGCCTTAAGAGAGTCATAGTTACTCCCGCCGTTTACCCGCTGAATTTGACGTGCGCGCGCAGCGGCGTATTGCTTTTTACTTGTACGCGGCCGAGATAAACCATTATTTCCGACGTATTTTATCGTGGTACGTCGATTTATGCAAAGATATTCCAACCTTGTAACGATTTTTAGCGGGTCAATTCGATGGGAACATCCGGCCTCTTCGTAGCGGGGCGACAAAATTCCAAGTTCCAACCTCTCGGCCATTTTGGTCCGGCGGACGAAATTTTTCAAAAAAATAAAGTGAAATCGTTACTTTCGACCAGATTACGTCGTAACATAGCGATTACACGCAAAATTTCGATACATTATAACGCTTTTCAGCGAGTTATTTCTACTCGAACGTTCGAACAGAGGCGGATGTTTCAAAGTCCATCCGATGCAACGATACGCTCTTACGCGTTGCTCGCTCGCTCCGCTCGCTCGAAAAAAAATAGCCCAACCCAAAACCAATAACTTTTGCGTTCGTTCTTCGATTTCATCGAAAACTTCGTTAGAACGCGCGGGATCGGTTTAGGGTTGGGCTAGATGGGTCCGAGCGAGCGCCGCGAGCGAGCATTTATCGCGACCTTTCTCCTCGTTTTCGTCTCTCTCGAGAAGCGGGAAAAACGCGAATGAACGCGAATGAACGCGAATGAACGCGAATGAACGCGAATGAACGCGAATGAACGCGAAAGAACGCGAAAGAACGTGAAAGACGTTAGAAGGGCGCGCGCGCGCGCGCGCACGGCGCGTCGCGCCCCGCAGCGTGCCTTAAGAGAGTCATAGTTACTCCCGCCGTTTACCCGCTGAATTTGACGTGCGCGCACAGCGGCGTATTGCTTTTTACTTGTACGCGGCCGAGATAAACCATTATTTCCGACGTATTTTATCGTGGTACGTCGATTTATGCAAAGATATTCCAACCTTGTAACGATTTTTAGCGGGTCAATTCGATGGGAACATCCGGCCTCTTCGTAGCGGAGCGACAAAATTCCAAGTTCCAACCTCTCGGCCATTTTGGTCCGGCGGACGAAATTTTTCAAAAAAATAAAGTGAAATCGTTACTTTCGACCAGATTACGTCGTAACATAGCGATTACACGCAAAATTTCGATACATTATAACGCTTTTCAGCGAGTTACTTCTACTCGAACGTTCGAACAGAGGCGGATGTTTCAAAGTCCATCCGATGCAACGATACGCTCTTACGCGTTGCTCGCTCGCTCCGCTCGCTCGAAAAAAAATAGCCCAACCCAAAACCAATAACTTTTGCGTTCGTTCTTCGATTTCATCGAAAACTTCGTTAGAACGCGCGGGATCGGTTTAGGGTTGGGCTAGATGGGTCCGAGCGAGCGCCGCGAGCGAGCATTTATCGCGACCTTTCTCCTCGTTTTCATCTCTCTCGAGAAGCGGGAAAAACGCGAATGAACGCGAATGAACGCGAATGAACGCGAATGAACGCGAATGAACGCGAATGAACGCGAAAGAACGCGAAAGAACGTGAAAGACGTTAGAAGGGCGCGCGCGCGCGCGCGCACGGCGCGTCGCGCCCCGCAGCGTGCCTTAAGAGAGTCATAGTTACTCCCGCCGTTTACCCGCTGAATTTGACGTGCGCGCACAGCGGCGTATTGCTTTTTACTTGTACGCGGCCGAGATAAACCATTATTTCCGACGTATTTTATCGTGGTACGTCGATTTATGCAAAGATATTCCAACCTTGTAACGATTTTTAGCGGGTCAATTCGATGGGAACATCCGGCCTCTTCGTAGCGGGGCGACAAAATTCCAAGTTCCAACCTCTCGGCCATTTTGGTCCGGCGGACGAAATTTTTCAAAAAAATAAAGTGAAATCGTTACTTTCGACCAGATTACGTCGTAACATAGCGATTACACGCAAAATTTCGATACATTATTACGCTTTTCAGCGAGTTACTTCTACTCGAACGTTCGAACAGAGGCGGATGTTTCAAAGTCCATGCGATGCAACGATACGCTCTTACGCGTTGCTCGCTCGCTCCGCTCGCTCGAAAAAAAATAGCCCAACCCAAAACCAATAACTTTTGCGTTCGTTCTTCGATTTCATCGAAAACTTCGTTACAACGCGCGGGATCGGTTTAGGGTTGGGCTAGATGGGTCCGAGCGAGCGCCGCGAGCGAGCATTTATCGCGACCTTTCTCCTCGTTTTCGTCTCTCTCGAGAAGCGGGAAAAACGCGAATGAACGCGAATGAACGCGAATGAACGCGAATGAACGCGAAAGAACGCGAAAGAACGTGAAAGACGTTAGAAGGGCGCGCGCGCGCGCGCGCACGGCGCGTCGCGCCCCGCAGCGTGCCTTAAGAGAGTCATAGTTACTCCCGCCGTTTACCCGCTGAATTTGACGTGCGCGCGCAGCGGCGTATTGCTTTTTACTTGTACGCGGCCGAGATAAACCATTATTTCCGACGTATTTTATCGTGGTACGTCGATTTATGCAAAGATATTCCAACCTTGTAACGATTTTTAGCGGGTCAATTCGATGGGAACATCCGGCCTCTTCGTAGCGGGGCGACAAAATTCCAAGTTCCAACCTCTCGGCCATTTTGGTCCGGCGGACGAAATTTTTCAAAAAAATAAAGTGAAATCGTTACTTTCGACCAGATTACGTCGTAACATAGCGATTACACGCAAAATTTCGATACATTATAACGCTTTTCAGCGAGTTACTTCTACTCGAACGTTCGAACAGAGGCGGATGTTTCAAAGTCCATCCGATGCAACGATACGCTCTTACGCGTTGCTCGCTCGCTCCGCTCGCTCGAAAAAAAATAGCCCAACCCAAAACCAATAACTTTTGCGTTCGTTCTTCGATTTCATCGAAAACTTCGTTAGAACGCGCGGGATCGGTTTAGGGTTGGGCTAGATGGGTCCGAGCGAGCGCCGCGAGCGAGCATTTATCGCGACCTTTCTCCTCGTTTTCGTCTCTCTCGAGAAGCGGGAAAAACGCGAATGAACGCGAATGAACGCGAATGAACGCGAATGAACGCGAATGAACGCGAATGAACGCGAATGAACGCGAATGAACGCGAATGAACGCGAATGAACGCGAAAGAACGCGAAAGAACGTGAAAGACGTTAGAAGGGCGCGCGCGCGCGCGCGCACGGCGCGTCGCGCCCCGCAGCGTGCCTTAAGAGAGTCATAGTTACTCCCGCCGTTTACCCGCTGAATTTGACGTGCGCGCGCAGCGGCGTATTGCTTTTTACTTGTACGCGGCCGAGATAAACCATTATTTCCGACGTATTTTATCGTGGTACGTCGATTTATGCAAAGATATTCCAACCTTGTAACGATTTTTAGCGGGTCAATTCGATGGGAACATCCGGCCTCTTCGTAGCGGGGCGACAAAATTCCAAGTTCCAACCTCTCGGCCATTTTGGTCCGGCGGACGAAATTTTTCAAAAAAATAAAGTGAAATCGTTACTTTCGACCAGATTACGTCGTAACATAGCGATTACACGCAAAATTTCGATACATTATAACGCTTTTCAGCGAGTTATTTCTACTCGAACGTTCGAACAGAGGCGGATGTTTCAAAGTCCATCCGATGCAACGATACGCTCTTACGCGTTGCTCGCTCGCTCCGCTCGCTCGAAAAAAAATAGCCCAACCCAAAACCAATAACTTTTGCGTTCGTTCTTCGATTTCATCGAAAACTTCGTTAGAACGCGCGGGATCGGTTTAGGGTTGGGCTAGATGGGTCCGAGCGAGCGCCGCGAGCGAGCATTTATCGCGACCTTTCTCCTCGTTTTCGTCTCTCTCGAGAAGCGGGAAAAACGCGAATGAACGCGAATGAACGCGAATGAACGCGAATGAACGCGAATGAACGCGAATGAACGCGAAAGAACGCGAAAGAACGTGAAAGACGTTAGAATGGCGCGCGCGCGCGCGCGCACGGCGCGTCGCGCCCCGCAGCGTGCCTTAAGAGAGTCATAGTTACTCCCGCCGTTTACCCGCTGAATTTGACGTGCGCGCACAGCGGCGTATTGCTTTTTACTTGTACGCGGCCGAGATAAACCATTATTTCCGACGTATTTTATCGTGGTACGTCGATTTATGCAAAGATATTCCAACCTTGTAACGATTTTTAGCGGGTCAATTCGATGGGAACATCCGGCCTCTTCGTAGCGGGGCGACAAAATTCCAAGTTCCAACCTCTCGGCCATTTTGGTCCGGCGGACGAAATTTTTCAAAAAAATAAAGTGAAATCGTTACTTTCGACCAGATTACGTCGTAACATAGCGATTTCACGCAAAATTTCGATACATTATAACGCTTTTCAGCGAGTTACTTCTACTCGAACGTTCGAACAGAGGCGGATGTTTCAAAGTCCATGCGATGCAACGATACGCTCTTACGCGTTGCTCGCTCGCTCCGCTCGCTCGAAAAAAAATAGCCCAACCCAAAACCAATAACTTTTGCGTTCGTTCTTCGATTTCATCGAAAACTTCGTTAGAACGCGCGGGATCGGTTTAGGGTTGGGCTAGATGGGTCCGAGCGAGCGCCGCGAGCGAGCATTTATCGCGACCTTTCTCCTCGTTTTCGTCTCTCTCGAGAAGCGGGGAAAACGCGAATGAACGCGAATGAACGCGAATGAACGCGAATGAACGCGAATGAACGCGAATGAACGCGAATGAACGCGAATGAACGCGAATGAACGCGAAAGAACGCGAAAGAACGTGAAAGACGTTAGAAAGGCGCGCGCGCGCGCGCCCCGCAGCGTGCCTTAAGAGAGTCATAGTTACTCCCGCCGTTTACCCGCTGAATTTGACGTGCGCGCGCAGCGGCGTATTGCTTTTTACTTGTACGCGGCCGAGATAAACCATTATTTCCGACGTATTTTATCGTGGTACGTCGATTTATGCAAAGATATTCCAACCTTGTAACGGTTTTTAGCGGGTCAATTCGATGGTAACATCCGGCCTCTTCGTAGCGGGGCGACAAAATTCCAAGTTCCAACCTCTCGGCCATTTTGGTCCGGCGGACGAAATTTTTCAAAAAAATAAAGTGAAATCGTTACTTTCGACCAGATTACGTCGTAACATAGCGATTACACGCAAAATTTCGATACATTATAACGCTTTTCAGCGAGTTACTTCTACTCGAACGTTCGAACAGAGGCGGATGTTTCAAAGTCCATGCGATGCAACGATACGCTCTTACGCGTTGCTCGCTCGCTCCGCTCGCTCGAAAAAAAATAGCCCAACCCAAAACCAATAACTTTTGCGTTCGTTCTTCGATTTCATCGAAAACTTCGTTAGAACGCGCGGGATCGGTTTAGGGTTGGGCTAGATGGGTCCGAGCGAGCGCCGCGAGCGAGCATTTATCGCGACCTTTCTCCTCGTTTTCGTCTCTCTCGAGAAGCGGGAAAAACGCGAATGAACGCGAATGAACGCGAATGAACGCGAATGAACGCGAATGAACGCGAAAGAACGCGAAAGAACGTGAAAGACGTTAGAAGGGCGCGACGCGCCGTGCGCGCAGCGTGCTTTAAGAGAGTCATAGTTACTCCCGCCGTTTACCCGCTGAATTTGACGTGCGCGCGCAGCGGCGTATTGCTTTTTACTTGTACGCGGCCGAGATAAACCATTATTTCCGACGTATTTTATCGTGGTACGTCGATTTATGCAAAGATATTCCAACCTTGTAACGATTTTTAGCGGGTCAATTCGATGGGAACATCCGGCCTCTTCGTAGCGGGGCGACAAAATTCCAAGTTCCAACCTCTCGGCCATTTTGGTCCGGCGGACGAAATTTTTCAAAAAAATAAAGTGAAATCGTTACTTTCGACCAGATAACGTCGTAACATAGCGATTTCACGCAAAATTTCGATACATTATAACGCTATTCAGCGAGTTACTTCTACTCGAACGTTCGGACAGAGGCGGATGTTTCAAAGTCCATCCGATGCAACGATACGCTCTTACGCGTTGCTCGCTCGCTCCGCTCGCTCGAAAAAAAATAGCCCAACCCAAAACCAATAACTTTTGCGTTCGTTCTTCGATTTCATCGAAAACTTCGTTAGAACGCGCGGGATCGGTTTAGGGTTGGGCTAGATGGGTCCGAGCGAGCGCCGCGAGCGAGCATTTATCGCGACCTTTCTCCTCGTTTTCGTCTCTCTCGAGAAGCGGAAAAACGCGAATGAACGCGAATGAACGCGAATGAACGCGAATGAACGCGAATGAACGCGAATGAACGCGAATGAACGCGAAAGAACGCGAAAGAACGTGAAAGACGTTAGAAAGGCGCGCGCGCGCGCGCCCCGCAGCGTGCCTTAGGAGAGTCATAGTTACTCCCGCCGTTTACCCGCTGAATTTGACGTGCGCGCGCAGCGGCGTATTGCTTTTTACTTGTACGCGGCCGAGATAAACCATTATTTCCGACGTATTTTATCGTGGTACGTCGATTTATGCAAAGATATTCCAACCTTGTAACGGTTTTTAGCGGGTCAATTCGATGGTAACATCCGGCCTCTTCGTAGCGGGGCGACAAAATTCCAAGTTCCAACCTCTCGGCCATTTTGGTCCGGCGGACGAAATTTTTCAAAAAAATAAAGTGAAATCGTTACTTTCGACCAGATTACGTCGTAACATAGCGATTACACGCAAAATTTCGATACATTATAACGCTTTTCAGCGAGTTACTTCTACTCGAACGTTCGAACAGAGGCGGATGTTTCAAAGTCCATGCGATGCAACGATACGCTCTTACGCGTTGCTCGCTCGCTCCGCTCGCTCGAAAAAAAATAGCCCAACCCAAAACCAATAACTTTTGCGTTCGTTCTTCGATTTCATCGAAAACTTCGTTAGAACGCGCGGGATCGGTTTAGGGTTGGGCTAGATGGGTCCGAGCGAGCGCCGCGAGCGAGCATTTATCGCGACCTTTCTCCTCGTTTTCGTCTCTCTCGAGAAGCGGGAAAAACGCGAATGAACGCGAATGAACGCGAATGAACGCGAATGAACGCGAATGAACGCGAATGAACGCGAATGAACGCGAATGAACGCGAATGAACGCGAAAGAACGCGAAAGAACGTGAAAGACGTTAGAAGGGCGCGCGCGAGCGCGCGCGCGCACGGCGCGTCGCGCCCCGCAGCGTGCCTTAAGAGAGTCATAGTTACTCCCGCCGTTTACCCGCTGAATTTGACGTGCGCGCGCAGCGGCGTATTGCTTTTTACTTGTACGCGGCCGAGATAAACCATTATTTCCGACGTATTTTATCGTGGTACGTCGATTTATGCAAAGACATTCCAACCTTGTAACGATTTTTAGCGGGTCAATTCGATGGGAACATCCGGTCTCTTCGTAGCGGGGCGACAAAATTCCAAGTTCCAACCTCTCGGCCATTTTGGTCCGGCGGACGAAATTTTTCAAAAAAATAAAGTGAAATCGTTACTTTCGGCCAGATTACGTCGTAACATAGCGATTTCACGCAAAATTTCGATACATTATAACGCTATTCAGCGAGTTATTTCTACTCGAACGTTCGAACAGAGGCGGATGTTTCAAAGTCCATGCGATGCAACGATACGCTCTTACGCGTTGCTCGCTCGCTCCGCTCGCTCGAAAAAAAATAGCCCAACCCAAAACCAATAACTTTTGCGTTCGTTCTTCGATTTCATCGAAAACTTCGTTAGAACGCGCGGGATCGGTTTAGGGTTGGGCTAGATGGGTCCGAGCGAGCGCCGCGAGCGAGCATTTATCGCGACCTTTCTCCTCGTTTTCGTCTCTCTCGAGAAGCGGGAAAAACGCGAATGTACGCGAATGAACGCGAATGAACGCGAATGAACGCGAATGAACGCGAATGAACGCGAATGAACGCGAAAGAACGCGAAAGAACGTGAAAGACGTTAGAAGGGCGCGCGCGCGCGCGCGCGCACGGCGCGTCGCGCCCCGCAGCGTGCCTTAAGAGAGTCATAGTTTCTCCCGCCGTTTACCCGCTGAATTTGACGTGCGCGCGCAGCGGCGTATTGCTTTTTACTTGTACGCGGCCGAGATAAACCATTATTTCCGACGTATTTTATCGTGGTACGTCGATTTATGCAAAGATATTCCAACCTTGTAACGATTTTTAGCGGGTCAATTCGATGGGAACATCCGGCCTCTTCGTAGCGGGGCGACAAAATTCCAAGTTCCAACCTCTCGGCCATTTTGGTCCGGCGGACGAAATTTTTCAAAAAAATAAAGTGAAATCGTTACTTTGGACCAGATTACGTCGTAACATAGCGATTACACGCAAAATTTCGATACATTATAACGCTTTTCAGCGAGTTATTTCTACTCGAACTTTCGAACAGAGGCGGATGTTTCAAAGTCCATGCGATGCAACGATACGCTCTTACGCGTTGCTCGCTCGCTCCGCTCGCTCGAAAAAAAATAGCCCAACCCAAAACCAATAACTTTTGCGTTCGTTCTTCGATTTCATCGAAAACTTCGTTAGAACGCGCGGGATCGGTTTAGGGTTGGGCTAGATGGGTCCGAGCGAGCGCCGCGAGCGAGCATTTATCGCGACCTTTCTCCTCGTTTTCGTCTCTCTCGAGAAGCGGGAAAAACGCGAATGAACGCGAATGAACGCGAATGAACGCGAATGAACGCGAATGAACGCGAATGAACGCGAATGAACGCGAAAGAACGCGAAAGAACGTGAAAGACGTTAGAAGGGCGCGCGCGCGCGCGCGCACGGCGCGTCGCGCCCCGCAGCGTGCCTTAAGAGAGTCATAGTTACTCCCGCCGTTTACCCGCTGAATTTGACGTGCGCGCGCAGCGGCGTATTGCTTTTTACTTGTACGCGGCCGAGATATACCATTATTTCCGACGTATTTTATCGTGGTACGTCGGTTTATGCAAAGATATTCCAACCTTGTAACGATTTTTAGCGGGTCAATTCGATGGGAACATCCGGCCTCTTCGTAGCGGGGCGACAAAATTCCAAGTTCCAACCTCTCGGCCAATTTGGTCCGGCGGACGAAATTTTTCAAAAAAATAAAGTGAAATCGTTACTTTCGACCAGATTACGTCGTAACATAGCGATTACACGCAAAATTTCGATACATTATAACGCTTTTCAGCGAGTTATTTCTACTCGAACTTTCGAACAGAGGCGGATGTTTCAAAGTCCATGCGATGCAACGATACGCTCTTACGCGTTGCTCGCTCGCTCCGCTCGCTCGAAAAAAAATAGCCCAACCCAAAACCAATAACTTTTGCGTTCGTTCTTCGATTTCATCGAAAACTTCGTTAGAACGCGCGGGATCGGTTTAGGGTTGGGCTAGATGGGTCCGAGCGAGCGCCGCGAGCGAGCATTTATCGCGACCTTTCTCCTCGTTTTCGTCTCTCTCGAGAAGCGGGAAAAACGCGAATGAACGCGAATGAACGCGAATGAACGCGAATGAACGCGAATGAACGTGAATGAACGCGAATGAACGCGAATGAACGCGAAAGAACGCGAAAGAACGTGAAAGACGTTAGAAGGGCGCGCGCGAGCGCGCGCGCGCACGGCGCGTCGCGCCCCGCAGCGTGCCTTAAGAGAGTCATAGTTACTCCCGCCGTTTACCCGCTGAATTTGACGTGCGCGCGCAGCGGCGTATTGCTTTTTACTTGTACGCGGCCGAGATAAACCATTATTTCCGACGTATTTTATCGTGGTACGTCGATTTATGCAAAGACATTCCAACCTTGTAACGATTTTTAGCGGGTCAATTCGATGGGAACATCCGGTCTCTTCGTAGCGGGGCGACAAAATTCCAAGTTCCAACCTCTCGGCCATTTTGGTCCGGCGGACGAAATTTTTCAAAAAAATAAAGTGAAATCGTTACTTTCGGCCAGATTACGTCGTAACATAGCGATTTCACGCAAAATTTCGATACATTATAACGCTATTCAGCGAGTTATTTCTACTCGAACGTTCGAACAGAGGCGGATGTTTCAAAGTCCATGCGATGCAACGATACGCTCTTACGCGTTGCTCGCTCGCTCCGCTCGCTCGAAAAAAAATAGCCCAACCCAAAACCAATAACTTTTGCGTTCGTTCTTCGATTTCATCGAAAACTTCGTTAGAACGCGCGGGATCGGTTTAGGGTTGGGCTAGATGGGTCCGAGCGAGCGCCGCGAGCGAGCATTTATCGCGACCTTTCTCCTCGTTTTCGTCTCTCTCGAGAAGCGGGAAAAACGCGAATGTACGCGAATGAACGCGAATGAACGCGAATGAACGCGAATGAACGCGAATGAACGCGAATGAACGCGAAAGAACGCGAAAGAACGTGAAAGACGTTAGAAGGGCGCGCGCGCGCGCGCGCGCACGGCGCGTCGCGCCCCGCAGCGTGCCTTAAGAGAGTCATAGTTTCTCCCGCCGTTTACCCGCTGAATTTGACGTGCGCGCGCAGCGGCGTATTGCTTTTTACTTGTACGCGGCCGAGATAAACCATTATTTCCGACGTATTTTATCGTGGTACGTCGATTTATGCAAAGATATTCCAACCTTGTAACGATTTTTAGCGGGTCAATTCGATGGGAACATCCGGCCTCTTCGTAGCGGGGCGACAAAATTCCAAGTTCCAACCTCTCGGCCATTTTGGTCCGGCGGACGAAATTTTTCAAAAAAATAAAGTGAAATCGTTACTTTGGACCAGATTACGTCGTAACATAGCGATTACACGCAAAATTTCGATACATTATAACGCTTTTCAGCGAGTTATTTCTACTCGAACGTTCGAACAGAGGCGGATGTTTCAAAGTCCATGCGATGCAACGATACGCTCTTACGCGTTGCTCGCTCGCTCCGCTCGCTCGAAAAAAAATAGCCCAACCCAAAACCAATAACTTTTGCGTTCGTTCTTCGATTTCATCGAAAACTTCGTTAGAACGCGCGGGATCGGTTTAGGGTTGGGCTAGATGGGTCCGAGCGAGCGCCGCGAGCGAGCATTTATCGCGACCTTTCTCCTCGTTTTCGTCTCTCTCGAGAAGCGGGAAAAACGCGAATGAACGCGAATGAACGCGAATGAACGCGAATGAACGCGAATGAACGCGAATGAACGCGAATGAACGCGAATGAACGCGAAAGAACGCGAAAGAACGTGAAAGACGTTAGAAGGGCGCGCGCGCGCGCGCGCACGGCGCGTCGCGCCCCGCAGCGTGCCTTAAGAGAGTCATAGTTACTCCCGCCGTTTACCCGCTGAATTTGACGTGCGCGCGCAGCGGCGTATTGCCTTTTACTTGTACGCGGCCGAGATAAACCATTATTTCCGACGTATTTTATCGTGGTACGTCGATTTATGCAAAGATATTCCAACCTTGTAACGATTTTTAGCGGGTCAATTCGATGGGAACATCCGGCCTCTTCGTAGCGGGGCGACAAAATTCCAAGTTCCAACCTCTCGGCCAATTTGGTCCGGCGGACGAAATTTTTCAAAAAAATAAAGTGAAATCGTTACTTTCGACCAGATTACGTCGTAACATAGCGATTTCACGCAAAATTTCGATACATTATAACGCTATTCAGCGAGTTATTTCTACTCGAACGTTCGAACAGAGGCGGATGTTTCAAAGTCCATGCGATGCAACGATACGCTCTTACGCGTTGCTCGCTCGCTCCGCTCGCTCGAAAAAAAATAGCGCAACCCAAAACCAATAACTTTTGGGTTCGTTCTTCGATTTCATCGAAATCTTCGTTAGAACGCGCGGGATCGGTTTAGGGTTGGGCTAGATTGGTCCGAGCGAGCACCGCGAGCAAGCATTTATCGCGACCTTTCTCCTCGTTTTCGTCTCTCTCGTGAAGCGGGAAAAACGCGAATGAACGCGAATGAACGCGAATGAACGCGAATGAACGCGAAAGAACGCGAAAGAACGTGGAAGACGTTAGAAGGGCGCGCGCGCGCGCACTGCGCGTCGCGCCCCGCAGCGTTCCGTAAGAGAGTCATAGTTACTCCCGCCGTTTACCCGCTGAATTTGACGTGCGCGCACAGCGGCGTATTTCTTTTTACTCGTACGCGGCCGAGATAAACCATTATTTCCGACGTATTTTATCGTGGTACGTCGATTTATGCAAAGATATTCCTACCTTGTAACGATTTTTAGCGGGTCATTTCGATGGGAACATCCGGCCTCTTCGTAGCGGGGCGACAAAATTGCAAGTTCCAACGTCCCGGTCATGTTGGTCCGGTGGATGAAATTTTTTAAAAAAATAAAGTGAAATCGTTACGTTCGACTAGATTTCCTCGACAGATAACGATTTCACACAAAATTTCGATACCTTATAACGCTTTTTCTCGAGTCATTTCGAGTTGAACTTTCGGTACTTTCATGGCGGTGCGAAAAAATTCTAAGTTCCAACGTCCCGGTCATGTTGGTCCGGTGGATGAAATTTTTTAAAAAAATAAAGTGAAATCGTAACGTTCGACTAGATTTCGTCGAAACATAACGATTTCACACAAAATTTCGATACCTTATAACGCTTTTTCTCGAGTCATTTCGAGTTGAACTTTCGGTACTTTCGTGGCGGTGCGAAAAAATTCTAAGTTCAAACGTCCCGGTCATGTTGGTCCGGTGGATGAAATTTTTTAAAAAAATAAAGGGAAATCGCTACTTTCGACTAGATTTCGTCGAAACATAACGATTTCACTGATAATTTCGATACCTTATAACGCTTTTTCTCGAGTTATTTCGAGTTGAACTTTCGGTACTTTCGTGGCGGTGCGAAAAAATTCTAAGTTCCAACGTCCCGGTCATGTTGGTCCGGTGGATGAAATTTTTTAAAAAAATAAAGGGAAATCGCTACTTTCGACTAGATTTCGTAGAAACATAACGATTTCACTGATAATTTCGATACCTTATAACGCTTTTTCTCGAGTTATTTCGAGTTGAACTTTCGGTACTTTCGTGGCGGTGCGAAAAAATTCTAAGTTCCAACGTCCGGGTCATGTTGGTCCGGTGGATGAAATTTTTTAAAAAAATAAAGTGAAATCGCTACTTTCGACTAGATTTCGTCGAAACATAACGATTTCACTGATAATTTCGATACCTTATAACGCTTTTTCTCGAGTTATTTCGAGTTGAACTTTCGGTACTTTCGTGGCGGTGCGAAAAAATTCTAAGTTCCAACGTCCCGGTCATGTTGGTCCGGTGGATGAAATTTTTTAAAAAAATAAAGTGAAATCGCTACTTCCGACTAGATTTCGTCGAAACATAACGATTACACGCAAAATTTCGATACATTATAACGCTTTTCAGCGAGTTATTTCTACTCGAACTTTCGAACAGAGGCGGATGTTTCAATGTCCATGCGATGCAACGATACGCTCTTACGCGTTGCTCGCTCGCTCCGCTCGCTCGAAAAAAAATAGCCCAACCCAAAACCAATAACTTTTGCGTTCGTTCTTCGATTTCATCGAAAACTTCGTTAGAACGCGCGGGATCGGTTTAGGGTTGGGCTAGATGGGTCCGAGCGAGCGCCGCGAGCGAGCATTTATCGCGACCTTTCTCCTCGTTTTCGTCTCTCTCGAGAAGCGGAAAAACGCGAATGAACGCGAATGAACGCGAATGAACGCGAATGAACGCGAATGAACGCGAATGAACGCGAATGAACGCGAAAGAACGCGAAAGAACGTGAAAGACGTTAGAAAGGCGCGCGCGCGCGCGCCCCGCAGCGTGCCTTAGGAGAGTCATAGTTACTCCCGCCGTTTACCCGCTGAATTTGACGTGCGCGCGCAGCGGCGTATTGCTTTTTACTTGTACGCGGCCGAGATAAACCATTATTTCCGACGTATTTTATCGTGGTACGTCGATTTATGCAAAGATATTCCAACCTTGTAACGGTTTTTAGCGGGTCAATTCGATGGTAACATCCGGCCTCTTCGTAGCGGGGCGACAAAATTCCAAGTTCCAACCTCTCGGCCATTTTGGTCCGGCGGACGAAATTTTTCAAAAAAATAAAGTGAAATCGTTACTTTCGACCAGATTACGTCGTAACATAGCGATTACACGCAAAATTTCGATACATTATAACGCTTTTCAGCGAGTTACTTCTACTCGAACGTTCGAACAGAGGCGGATGTTTCAAAGTCCATGCGATGCAACGATACGCTCTTACGCGTTGCTCGCTCGCTCCGCTCGCTCGAAAAAAAATAGCCCAACCCAAAACCAATAACTTTTGCGTTCGTTCTTCGATTTCATCGAAAACTTCGTTAGAACGCGCGGGATCGGTTTAGGGTTGGGCTAGATGGGTCCGAGCGAGCGCCGCGAGCGAGCATTTATCGCGACCTTTCTCCTCGTTTTCGTCTCTCTCGAGAAGCGGGAAAAACGCGAATGAACGCGAATGAACGCGAATGAACGCGAATGAACGCGAATGAACGCGAAAGAACGCGAAAGAACGTGAAAGACGTTAGAAGGGCGCGACGCGCCGTGCGCGCAGCGTGCTTTAAGAGAGTCATAGTTACTCCCGCCGTTTACCCGCTGAATTTGACGTGCGCGCGCAGCGGCGTATTGCTTTTTACTTGTACGCGGCCGAGATAAACCATTATTTCCGACGTATTTTATCGTGGTACGTCGATTTATGCAAAGATATTCCAACCTTGTAACGATTTTTAGCGGGTCAATTCGATGGGAACATCCGGCCTCTTCGTAGCGGGGCGACAAAATTCCAAGTTCCAACCTCTCGGCCATTTTGGTCCGGCGGACGAAATTTTTCAAAAAAATAAAGTGAAATCGTTACTTTCGACCAGATAACGTCGTAACATAGCGATTTCACGCAAAATTTCGATACATTATAACGCTATTCAGCGAGTTACTTCTACTCGAACGTTCGGACAGAGGCGGATGTTTCAAAGTCCATCCGATGCAACGATACGCTCTTACGCGTTGCTCGCTCGCTCCGCTCGCTCGAAAAAAAATAGCCCAACCCAAAACCAATAACTTTTGCGTTCGTTCTTCGATTTCATCGAAAACTTCGTTAGAACGCGCGGGATCGGTTTAGGGTTGGGCTAGATGGGTCCGAGCGAGCGCCGCGAGCGAGCATTTATCGCGACCTTTCTCCTCGTTTTCGTCTCTCTCGAGAAGCGGAAAAACGCGAATGAACGCGAATGAACGCGAATGAACGCGAATGAACGCGAATGAACGCGAATGAACGCGAATGAACGCGAAAGAACGCGAAAGAACGTGAAAGACGTTAGAAAGGCGCGCGCGCGCGCGCCCCGCAGCGTGCCTTAGGAGAGTCATAGTTACTCCCGCCGTTTACCCGCTGAATTTGACGTGCGCGCGCAGCGGCGTATTGCTTTTTACTTGTACGCGGCCGAGATAAACCATTATTTCCGACGTATTTTATCGTGG
Source organism: Bombus vancouverensis nearcticus (assembly GCF_051014615.1). Taxonomy (NCBI): domain Eukaryota; kingdom Metazoa; phylum Arthropoda; class Insecta; order Hymenoptera; family Apidae; genus Bombus; species Bombus vancouverensis. The sequence goes on along the minus strand of NW_027468935.1, from coordinate 508,711 downwards.
TACGTCGATTTATGCAAAGATATTCCAACCTTGTAACGGTTTTTAGCGGGTCAATTCGATGGTAACATCCGGCCTCTTCGTAGCGGGGCGACAAAATTCCAAGTTCCAACCTCTCGGCCATTTTGGTCCGGCGGACGAAATTTTTCAAAAAAATAAAGTGAAATCGTTACTTTCGACCAGATTACGTCGTAACATAGCGATTACACGCAAAATTTCGATACATTATAACGCTTTTCAGCGAGTTACTTCTACTCGAACGTTCGAACAGAGGCGGATGTTTCAAAGTCCATGCGATGCAACGATACGCTCTTACGCGTTGCTCGCTCGCTCCGCTCGCTCGAAAAAAAATAGCCCAACCCAAAACCAATAACTTTTGCGTTCGTTCTTCGATTTCATCGAAAACTTCGTTAGAACGCGCGGGATCGGTTTAGGGTTGGGCTAGATGGGTCCGAGCGAGCGCCGCGAGCGAGCATTTATCGCGACCTTTCTCCTCGTTTTCGTCTCTCTCGAGAAGCGGGAAAAACGCGAATGAACGCGAATGAACGCGAATGAACGCGAATGAACGCGAATGAACGCGAATGAACGCGAATGAACGCGAATGAACGCGAATGAACGCGAAAGAACGCGAAAGAACGTGAAAGACGTTAGAAGGGCGCGCGCGAGCGCGCGCGCGCACGGCGCGTCGCGCCCCGCAGCGTGCCTTAAGAGAGTCATAGTTACTCCCGCCGTTTACCCGCTGAATTTGACGTGCGCGCGCAGCGGCGTATTGCTTTTTACTTGTACGCGGCCGAGATAAACCATTATTTCCGACGTATTTTATCGTGGTACGTCGATTTATGCAAAGACATTCCAACCTTGTAACGATTTTTAGCGGGTCAATTCGATGGGAACATCCGGTCTCTTCGTAGCGGGGCGACAAAATTCCAAGTTCCAACCTCTCGGCCATTTTGGTCCGGCGGACGAAATTTTTCAAAAAAATAAAGTGAAATCGTTACTTTCGGCCAGATTACGTCGTAACATAGCGATTTCACGCAAAATTTCGATACATTATAACGCTATTCAGCGAGTTATTTCTACTCGAACGTTCGAACAGAGGCGGATGTTTCAAAGTCCATGCGATGCAACGATACGCTCTTACGCGTTGCTCGCTCGCTCCGCTCGCTCGAAAAAAAATAGCCCAACCCAAAACCAATAACTTTTGCGTTCGTTCTTCGATTTCATCGAAAACTTCGTTAGAACGCGCGGGATCGGTTTAGGGTTGGGCTAGATGGGTCCGAGCGAGCGCCGCGAGCGAGCATTTATCGCGACCTTTCTCCTCGTTTTCGTCTCTCTCGAGAAGCGGGAAAAACGCGAATGTACGCGAATGAACGCGAATGAACGCGAATGAACGCGAATGAACGCGAATGAACGCGAATGAACGCGAAAGAACGCGAAAGAACGTGAAAGACGTTAGAAGGGCGCGCGCGCGCGCGCGCGCACGGCGCGTCGCGCCCCGCAGCGTGCCTTAAGAGAGTCATAGTTTCTCCCGCCGTTTACCCGCTGAATTTGACGTGCGCGCGCAGCGGCGTATTGCTTTTTACTTGTACGCGGCCGAGATAAACCATTATTTCCGACGTATTTTATCGTGGTACGTCGATTTATGCAAAGATATTCCAACCTTGTAACGATTTTTAGCGGGTCAATTCGATGGGAACATCCGGCCTCTTCGTAGCGGGGCGACAAAATTCCAAGTTCCAACCTCTCGGCCATTTTGGTCCGGCGGACGAAATTTTTCAAAAAAATAAAGTGAAATCGTTACTTTGGACCAGATTACGTCGTAACATAGCGATTACACGCAAAATTTCGATACATTATAACGCTTTTCAGCGAGTTATTTCTACTCGAACTTTCGAACAGAGGCGGATGTTTCAAAGTCCATGCGATGCAACGATACGCTCTTACGCGTTGCTCGCTCGCTCCGCTCGCTCGAAAAAAAATAGCCCAACCCAAAACCAATAACTTTTGCGTTCGTTCTTCGATTTCATCGAAAACTTCGTTAGAACGCGCGGGATCGGTTTAGGGTTGGGCTAGATGGGTCCGAGCGAGCGCCGCGAGCGAGCATTTATCGCGACCTTTCTCCTCGTTTTCGTCTCTCTCGAGAAGCGGGAAAAACGCGAATGAACGCGAATGAACGCGAATGAACGCGAATGAACGCGAATGAACGCGAATGAACGCGAATGAACGCGAAAGAACGCGAAAGAACGTGAAAGACGTTAGAAGGGCGCGCGCGCGCGCGCGCACGGCGCGTCGCGCCCCGCAGCGTGCCTTAAGAGAGTCATAGTTACTCCCGCCGTTTACCCGCTGAATTTGACGTGCGCGCGCAGCGGCGTATTGCTTTTTACTTGTACGCGGCCGAGATATACCATTATTTCCGACGTATTTTATCGTGGTACGTCGGTTTATGCAAAGATATTCCAACCTTGTAACGATTTTTAGCGGGTCAATTCGATGGGAACATCCGGCCTCTTCGTAGCGGGGCGACAAAATTCCAAGTTCCAACCTCTCGGCCAATTTGGTCCGGCGGACGAAATTTTTCAAAAAAATAAAGTGAAATCGTTACTTTCGACCAGATTACGTCGTAACATAGCGATTACACGCAAAATTTCGATACATTATAACGCTTTTCAGCGAGTTATTTCTACTCGAACTTTCGAACAGAGGCGGATGTTTCAAAGTCCATGCGATGCAACGATACGCTCTTACGCGTTGCTCGCTCGCTCCGCTCGCTCGAAAAAAAATAGCCCAACCCAAAACCAATAACTTTTGCGTTCGTTCTTCGATTTCATCGAAAACTTCGTTAGAACGCGCGGGATCGGTTTAGGGTTGGGCTAGATGGGTCCGAGCGAGCGCCGCGAGCGAGCATTTATCGCGACCTTTCTCCTCGTTTTCGTCTCTCTCGAGAAGCGGGAAAAACGCGAATGAACGCGAATGAACGCGAATGAACGCGAATGAACGCGAATGAACGTGAATGAACGCGAATGAACGCGAATGAACGCGAAAGAACGCGAAAGAACGTGAAAGACGTTAGAAGGGCGCGCGCGAGCGCGCGCGCGCACGGCGCGTCGCGCCCCGCAGCGTGCCTTAAGAGAGTCATAGTTACTCCCGCCGTTTACCCGCTGAATTTGACGTGCGCGCGCAGCGGCGTATTGCTTTTTACTTGTACGCGGCCGAGATAAACCATTATTTCCGACGTATTTTATCGTGGTACGTCGATTTATGCAAAGACATTCCAACCTTGTAACGATTTTTAGCGGGTCAATTCGATGGGAACATCCGGTCTCTTCGTAGCGGGGCGACAAAATTCCAAGTTCCAACCTCTCGGCCATTTTGGTCCGGCGGACGAAATTTTTCAAAAAAATAAAGTGAAATCGTTACTTTCGGCCAGATTACGTCGTAACATAGCGATTTCACGCAAAATTTCGATACATTATAACGCTATTCAGCGAGTTATTTCTACTCGAACGTTCGAACAGAGGCGGATGTTTCAAAGTCCATGCGATGCAACGATACGCTCTTACGCGTTGCTCGCTCGCTCCGCTCGCTCGAAAAAAAATAGCCCAACCCAAAACCAATAACTTTTGCGTTCGTTCTTCGATTTCATCGAAAACTTCGTTAGAACGCGCGGGATCGGTTTAGGGTTGGGCTAGATGGGTCCGAGCGAGCGCCGCGAGCGAGCATTTATCGCGACCTTTCTCCTCGTTTTCGTCTCTCTCGAGAAGCGGGAAAAACGCGAATGTACGCGAATGAACGCGAATGAACGCGAATGAACGCGAATGAACGCGAATGAACGCGAATGAACGCGAAAGAACGCGAAAGAACGTGAAAGACGTTAGAAGGGCGCGCGCGCGCGCGCGCGCACGGCGCGTCGCGCCCCGCAGCGTGCCTTAAGAGAGTCATAGTTTCTCCCGCCGTTTACCCGCTGAATTTGACGTGCGCGCGCAGCGGCGTATTGCTTTTTACTTGTACGCGGCCGAGATAAACCATTATTTCCGACGTATTTTATCGTGGTACGTCGATTTATGCAAAGATATTCCAACCTTGTAACGATTTTTAGCGGGTCAATTCGATGGGAACATCCGGCCTCTTCGTAGCGGGGCGACAAAATTCCAAGTTCCAACCTCTCGGCCATTTTGGTCCGGCGGACGAAATTTTTCAAAAAAATAAAGTGAAATCGTTACTTTGGACCAGATTACGTCGTAACATAGCGATTACACGCAAAATTTCGATACATTATAACGCTTTTCAGCGAGTTATTTCTACTCGAACGTTCGAACAGAGGCGGATGTTTCAAAGTCCATGCGATGCAACGATACGCTCTTACGCGTTGCTCGCTCGCTCCGCTCGCTCGAAAAAAAATAGCCCAACCCAAAACCAATAACTTTTGCGTTCGTTCTTCGATTTCATCGAAAACTTCGTTAGAACGCGCGGGATCGGTTTAGGGTTGGGCTAGATGGGTCCGAGCGAGCGCCGCGAGCGAGCATTTATCGCGACCTTTCTCCTCGTTTTCGTCTCTCTCGAGAAGCGGGAAAAACGCGAATGAACGCGAATGAACGCGAATGAACGCGAATGAACGCGAATGAACGCGAATGAACGCGAATGAACGCGAATGAACGCGAAAGAACGCGAAAGAACGTGAAAGACGTTAGAAGGGCGCGCGCGCGCGCGCGCACGGCGCGTCGCGCCCCGCAGCGTGCCTTAAGAGAGTCATAGTTACTCCCGCCGTTTACCCGCTGAATTTGACGTGCGCGCGCAGCGGCGTATTGCCTTTTACTTGTACGCGGCCGAGATAAACCATTATTTCCGACGTATTTTATCGTGGTACGTCGATTTATGCAAAGATATTCCAACCTTGTAACGATTTTTAGCGGGTCAATTCGATGGGAACATCCGGCCTCTTCGTAGCGGGGCGACAAAATTCCAAGTTCCAACCTCTCGGCCAATTTGGTCCGGCGGACGAAATTTTTCAAAAAAATAAAGTGAAATCGTTACTTTCGACCAGATTACGTCGTAACATAGCGATTTCACGCAAAATTTCGATACATTATAACGCTATTCAGCGAGTTATTTCTACTCGAACGTTCGAACAGAGGCGGATGTTTCAAAGTCCATGCGATGCAACGATACGCTCTTACGCGTTGCTCGCTCGCTCCGCTCGCTCGAAAAAAAATAGCGCAACCCAAAACCAATAACTTTTGGGTTCGTTCTTCGATTTCATCGAAATCTTCGTTAGAACGCGCGGGATCGGTTTAGGGTTGGGCTAGATTGGTCCGAGCGAGCACCGCGAGCAAGCATTTATCGCGACCTTTCTCCTCGTTTTCGTCTCTCTCGTGAAGCGGGAAAAACGCGAATGAACGCGAATGAACGCGAATGAACGCGAATGAACGCGAAAGAACGCGAAAGAACGTGAAAGACGTTAGAAGGGCGCGCGCGCGCGCACTGCGCGTCGCGCCCCGCAGCGTTCCGTAAGAGAGTCATAGTTACTCCCGCCGTTTACCCGCTGAATTTGACGTGCGCGCACAGCGGCGTATTTCTTTTTACTCGTACGCGGCCGAGATAAACCATTATTTCCGACGTATTTTATCGTGGTACGTCGATTTATGCAAAGATATTCCTACCTTGTAACGATTTTTAGCGGGTCATTTCGATGGGAACATCCGGCCTCTTCGTAGCGGGGCGACAAAATTGCAAGTTCCAACGTCCCGGTCATGTTGGTCCGGTGGATGAAATTTTTTAAAAAAATAAAGTGAAATCGTTACGTTCGACTAGATTTCCTCGACAGATAACGATTTCACACAAAATTTCGATACCTTATAACGCTTTTTCTCGAGTCATTTCGAGTTGAACTTTCGGTACTTTCATGGCGGTGCGAAAAAATTCTAAGTTCCAACGTCCCGGTCATGTTGGTCCGGTGGATGAAATTTTTTAAAAAAATAAAGTGAAATCGTAACGTTCGACTAGATTTCGTCGAAACATAACGATTTCACACAAAATTTCGATACCTTATAACGCTTTTTCTCGAGTCATTTCGAGTTGAACTTTCGGTACTTTCGTGGCGGTGCGAAAAAATTCTAAGTTCAAACGTCCCGGTCATGTTGGTCCGGTGGATGAAATTTTTTAAAAAAATAAAGGGAAATCGCTACTTTCGACTAGATTTCGTCGAAACATAACGATTTCACTGATAATTTCGATACCTTATAACGCTTTTTCTCGAGTTATTTCGAGTTGAACTTTCGGTACTTTCGTGGCGGTGCGAAAAAATTCTAAGTTCCAACGTCCCGGTCATGTTGGTCCGGTGGATGAAATTTTTTAAAAAAATAAAGGGAAATCGCTACTTTCGACTAGATTTCGTAGAAACATAACGATTTCACTGATAATTTCGATACCTTATAACGCTTTTTCTCGAGTTATTTCGAGTTGAACTTTCGGTACTTTCGTGGCGGTGCGAAAAAATTCTAAGTTCCAACGTCCGGGTCATGTTGGTCCGGTGGATGAAATTTTTTAAAAAAATAAAGTGAAATCGCTACTTTCGACTAGATTTCGTCGAAACATAACGATTTCACTGATAATTTCGATACCTTATAACGCTTTTTCTCGAGTTATTTCGAGTTGAACTTTCGGTACTTTCGTGGCGGTGCGAAAAAATTCTAAGTTCCAACGTCCCGGTCATGTTGGTCCGGTGGATGAAATTTTTTAAAAAAATAAAGTGAAATCGTAACGTTCGACTAGATTTCGTCGAAACATAACGATTTCACACAAAATTTCGATACCTTATAACGCTTTTTCTCGAGTTATTTCGAGTTGAACTTTCGGTACTTTCGTGGCGGTGCGAAAAAATTCTAAGTTCCAACGTCCCGGTCATGTTGGTCCGGTGGATGAAATTTTTTAAAAAAATAAAGTGAAATCGCTACTTTCGACTAGATTTCGTCGAAACATAACGATTTCACTGATAATTTCGATACGTTATAACGCTTTTTCTCGAGTTATTTCGAGTTGAACTTTCGGTACTTTCGTGGCGGTGCGAAAAAATTCTAAGTTCCAACGTCCCGGTCATGTTGGTCCGGTGGATGAAATTTTTTAAAAAAATAAAGTGAAATCGCTACTTTCGACTAGATTTCGTCGAAACATAACGATTTCACTGATAATTTCGATACCTTATAACGCTTTTTCTCGAGTTATTTCGAGTTGAACTTTCGGTACTTTCGTGGCGGTGCGAAAAAATTCTAAGTTCCAACGTCCCGGTCATGTTGGTCCGGTGGATGAAATTTTTTAAAAAAATAAAGTGAAATCGTAACGTTCGACTAGATTTCGTCGAAACATAACGATTTCACACAAAATTTCGATACCTTATAACGCTTTTTCTCGAGTTATTTCGAGTTGAACTTTCGGTACTTTCGTGGCGGTGCGAAAAAATTCTAAGTTCCAACGTCCCGGTCATGTTGGTCCGGTGGATGAAATTTTTTAAAAAAATAAAGTGAAATCGCTACTTCCGACTAGATTTCGTCGAAACATAACGATTACACGCAAAATTTCGATACATTATAACGCTTTTCAGCGAGTTATTTCTACTCGAACTTTCGAACAGAGGCGGATGTTTCAATGTCCATGCGATGCAACGATACGCTCTTACGCGTTGCTCGCTCGCTCCGCTCGCTCGAAAAAAAATAGCCCAACCCAAAACCAATAACTTTTGCGTTCGTTCTTCGATTTCATCGAAAACTTCGTTAGAACGCGCGGGATCGGTTTAGGGTTGGGCTAGATGGGTCCGAGCGAGCGCCGCGAGCGAGCATTTATCGCGACCTTTCTCCTCGTTTTCGTCTCTCTCGAGAAGCGGGAAAAACGCGAATGAACGCGAATGAACGCGAATGAACGCGAATGAACGCGAATGAACGCGAATGAACGCGAATGAACGCGAATGAACGCGAATGAACGCGAAAGAACGCGAAAGAACGTGAAAGACGTTAGAAGGGCGCGCGTACGGCGCGTCGCGCCCCGCAGCGTGCCTTAAGAGAGTCATAGTTACTCCCGCCGTTTACCCGCTGAATTTGACGTGCGCGCGCAGCGGCGTATTGCTTTTTACTTGTACGCGGCCGAGATAAACCATTATTTCCGACGTATTTTATCGTGGTACGTCGATTTATGCAAAGAGATTCCAACCTTGTAACGATTTTTAGCGGGTCAATTCGATGGGAACATCCGGCCTCTTCGTAGCGGGGCGACAAAATTCCAAGTTCCAACCTCTCGGCCATTTTGGTCCGGCGGACGAAATTTTTCAAAAAAATAAAGTGAAATCGTTACTTTCGACCAGATTACGTCGTAACATAGCGATTTCACGCAAAATTTCGATACATTATAACGCTATTCAGCGAGTTATTTCTACTCGAACGTTCGAACAGAGGCGGATGTTTCAAAGTCCATCCGATGCAACGATACGCTCTTACGCGTTGCTCGCTCGCTCCGCTCGCTCGAAAAAAAATAGCCCAACCCAAAACCAATAACTTTTGCGTTCGTTCTTCGATTTCATCGAAAACTTCGTTAGAACGCGCGGGATCGGTTTAGGGTTGGGCTAGATGGGTCCGAGCGAGCGCCGCGAGCGAGCATTTATCGCGACCTTTCTCCTCGTTTTCGTCTCTCTCGAGAAGCGGGAAAAACGCGAATGAACGCGAATGAACGCGAATGAACGCGAATGAACGCGAATGAACGCGAATGAACGCGAATGAACGCGAAAGAACGCGAAAGAACGTGAAAGACGTTAGAAGGGCGCGCGCGCACGGCGCGTCGCGCCCCGCAGCGTGCCTTAAGAGAGTCATAGTTACTCCCGCCGTTTACCCGCTGAATTTGACGTGCGCGCGCAGCGGCGTATTGCTTTTTACTTGTACGCGGCCGAGATAAACCATTATTTCCGACGTATTTTATCGTGGTACGTCGATTTATGCAAAGACATTCCAACCTTGTAACGATTTTTAGCGGGTCAATTCGATGGGAACATCCGGTCTCTTCGTTGCGGGGCGACAAAATTCCAAGTTCCAACCTCTCGGCCATTTTGGTCCGGCGGACGAAATTTTTCAAAAAAATAAAGTGAAATCGTTACTTTCGGCCAGATTACGTCGTAACATAGCGATTTCACGCAAAATTTCGATACATTATAACGCTATTCAGCGAGTTATTTCTACTCGAACGTTCGAACAGAGGCGGATGTTTCAAAGTCCATGCGATGCAACGATACGCTCTTACGCGTTGCTCGCTCGCTCCGCTCGCTCGAAAAAAAATAGCCCAACCCAAAACCAATAACTTTTGCGTTCGTTCTTCGATTTCATCGAAAACTTCGTTAGAACGCGCGGGATCGGTTTAGGGTTGGGCTAGATGGGTCCGAGCGAGCGCCGCGAGCGAGCATTTATCGCGACCTTTCTCCTCGTTTTCGTCTCTCTCGAGAAGCGGGAAAAACGCGAATGAACGCGAATGAACGCGAATGAACGCGAATGAACGCGAATGAACGCGAATGAACGCGAATGAACGCGAATGAACGCGAAAGAACGCGAAAGAACGTGAAAGACGTTAGAAGGGCGCGCGCGCGCGCGCGCACGGCGCGTCGCGCCCCGCAGCGTGCCTTAAGAGAGTCATAGTTACTCCCGCCGTTTACCCGCTGAATTTGACGTGCGCGCGCAGCGGCGTATTGCCTTTTACTTGTACGCGGCCGAGATAAACCATTATTTCCGACGTATTTTATCGTGGTACGTCGATTTATGCAAAGATATTCCAACCTTGTAACGATTTTTAGCGGGTCAATTCGATGGGAACATCCGGCCTCTTCGTAGCGGGGCGACAAAATTCCAAGTTCCAACCTCTCGGCCAATTTGGTCCGGCGGACGAAATTTTTCAAAAAAATAAAGTGAAATCGTTACTTTCGACCAGATTACGTCGTAACATAGCGATTTCACGCAAAATTTCGATACATTATAACGCTATTCAGCGAGTTATTTCTACTCGAACGTTCGAACAGAGGCGGATGTTTCAAAGTCCATGCGATGCAACGATACGCTCTTACGCGTTGCTCGCTCGCTCCGCTCGCTCGAAAAAAAATAGCGCAACCCAAAACCAATAACTTTTGGGTTCGTTCTTCGATTTCATCGAAATCTTCGTTAGAACGCGCGGGATCGGTTTAGGGTTGGGCTAGATTGGTCCGAGCGAGCACCGCGAGCAAGCATTTATCGCGACCTTTCTCCTCGTTTTCGTCTCTCTCGTGAAGCGGGAAAAACGCGAATGAACGCGAATGAACGCGAATGAACGCGAATGAACGCGAAAGAACGCGAAAGAACGTGAAAGACGTTAGAAGGGCGCGCGCGCGCACTGCGCGTCGCGCCCCGCAGCGTTCCGTAAGAGAGTCATAGTTACTCCCGCCGTTTACCCGCTGAATTTGACGTGCGCGCACAGCGGCGTATTTCTTTTTACTCGTACGCGGCCGAGATAAACCATTATTTCCGACGTATTTTATCGTGGTACGTCGATTTATGCAAAGATATTCCTACCTTGTAACGATTTTTAGCGGGTCATTTCGATGGGAACATCCGGCCTCTTCGTAGCGGGGCGACAAAATTGCAAGTTCCAACGTCCCGGTCATGTTGGTCCGGTGGATGAAATTTTTTAAAAAAATAAAGTGAAATCGTTACGTTCGACTAGATTTCCTCGACAGATAACGATTTCACACAAAATTTCGATACCTTATAACGCTTTTTCTCGAGTCATTTCGAGTTGAACTTTCGGTACTTTCATGGCGGTGCGAAAAAATTCTAAGTTCCAACGTCCCGGTCATGTTGGTCCGGTGGATGAAATTTTTTAAAAAAATAAAGTGAAATCGTAACGTTCGACTAGATTTCGTCGAAACATAACGATTTCACACAAAATTTCGATACCTTATAACGCTTTTTCTCGAGTCATTTCGAGTTGAACTTTCGGTACTTTCGTGGCGGTGCGAAAAAATTCTAAGTTCCAACGTCCCGGTCATGTTGGTCGGGTGGATGAAATTTTTTAAAAAAATAAAGTGAAATCGCTACTTTCGACTAGATTTCGTCGAAACATAACGATTTCACTGATAATTTCGATACCTTATAACGCTTTTTCTCGAGTTATTTCGAGTTGAACTTTCGGTACTTTCGTGGCGGTGCGAAAAAATTCTAAGTTCAAACGTCCCGGTCATGTTGGTCCGGTGGATGAAATTTTTTAAAAAAATAAAGGGAAATCGCTACTTTCGACTAGATTTCGTCGAAACATAACGATTTCACTGATAATTTCGATACCTTATAACGCTTTTTCTCGAGTTATTTCGAGTTGAACTTTCGGTACTTTCGTGGCGGTGCGAAAAAATTCTAAGTTCCAACGTCCCGGTCATGTTGGTCCGGTGGATGAAATTTTTTAAAAAAATAAAGTGAAATCGTAACGTTCGACTAGATTTCGTCGAAACATAACGATTTCACACAAAATTTCGATACCTTATAACGCTTTTTCTCGAGTTATTTCGAGTTGAACTTTCGGTACTTTCGTGGCGGTGCGAAAAAATTCTAAGTTCCAACGTCCCGGTCATGTTGGTCCGGTGGATGAAATTTTTTAAAAAAATAAAGTGAAATCGCTACTTTCGACTAGATTTCGTCGAAACATAACGATTTCACTGATAATTTCGATACCTTATAACGCTTTTTCTCGTGTTATTTCGAGTTGAACTTTCGGTACTTTCGTGGCGGTGCGAAAAAATTCTAAGTTCCAACGTCCCGGTCATGTTGGTCCGGTGGATGAAATTTTTTAAAAAAATAAAGTGAAATCGCTACCTTCGACTAGATTTCGTCGAAACATAACGATTTCACTGATAATTTCGGTACCTTATAACGCTTTTTCTCGAGTTATTTCGAGTTGAACTTTCGGTACTTTCGTGGCGGTGCGAAAAAATTCTAAGTTCCAACGTCCCGGTCATGTTGGTCCGGTGGATGAAATTTTTTAAAAAAATAAAGTGAAATCGTAACGTTCGACTAGATTTCGTCGAAACATAACGATTTCACACAAAATTTCGATACCTTATAACGCTTTTTCTCGAGTTATTTCGAGTTGAACTTTCGGTACTTTCGTGGCGGTGCGAAAAAATTCTAAGTTCCAACGTCCCGGTCATGTTGGTCCGGTGGATGAAATTTTTTAAAAAAATAAAGTGAAATCGTAACGTTCGACTAGATTTCGTCGAAACATAACGATTTCACACAAAATTTCGATACCTTATAACGCTTTTTCTCGAGTTATTTCGAGTTGAACTTTCGGTACTTTCGTGGCGGTGCGAAAAAATTCTAAGTTCCAACGTCCCGGTCATGTTGGTCCGGTGGATGAAATTTTTTAAAAAAATAAAGTGAAATCGCTACTTCCGACTAGATTTCGTCGAAACATAACGATTACACGCAAAATTTCGATACATTATAACGCTTTTCAGCGAGTTACTTCTACTCGAACGTTCGAACAGAGGCGGATGTTTCAAAGTCCATGCGATGCAACGATACGCTCTTACGCGTTGCTCGCTCGCTCCGCTCGCTCGAAAAAAAATAGCCCAACCCAAAACCAATAACTTTTGCGTTCGTTCTTCGATTTCATCGAAAACTTCGTTAGAACGCGCGGGATCGGTTTAGGGTTGGGCTAGATGGGTCCGAGCGAGCGCCGCGAGCGAGCATTTATCGCGACCTTTCTCCTCGTTTTCGTCTCTCTCGAGAAGCGGGAAAAACGCGAATGAACGCGAATGAACGCGAATGAACGCGAATGAACGCGAATGAACGCGAATGAACGCGAATGAACGCGAATGAACGCGAAAGAACGCGAAAGAACGTGAAAGACGTTAGAAGGGCGCGCGTACGGCGCGTCGCGCCCCGCAGCGTGCCTTAAGAGAGTCATAGTTACTCCCGCCGTTTACCCGCTGAATTTGACGTGCGCGCGCAGCGGCGTATTGCTTTTTACTTGTACGCGGCCGAGATAAACCATTATTTCCGACGTATTTTATCGTGGTACGTCGATTTATGCAAAGAGATTCCAACCTTGTAACGATTTTTAGCGGGTCAATTCGATGGGAACATCCGGCCTCTTCGTAGCGGGGCGACAAAATTCCAAGTTCCAACCTCTCGGCCATTTTGGTCCGGCGGACGAAATTTTTCAAAAAAATAAAGTGAAATCGTTACTTTCGACCAGATTACGTCGTAACATAGCGATTTCACGCAAAATTTCGATACATTATAACGCTATTCAGCGAGTTATTTCTACTCGAACGTTCGAACAGAGGCGGATGTTTCAAAGTCCATCCGATGCAACGATACGCTCTTACGCGTTGCTCGCTCGCTCCGCTCGCTCGAAAAAAAATAGCCCAACCCAAAACCAATAACTTTTGCGTTCGTTCTTCGATTTCATCGAAAACTTCGTTAGAACGCGCGGGATCGGTTTAGGGTTGGGCTAGATGGGTCCGAGCGAGCGCCGCGAGCGAGCATTTATCGCGACCTTTCTCCTCGTTTTCGTCTCTCTCGAGAAGCGGGAAAAACGCGAATGAACGCGAATGAACGCGAATGAACGCGAATGAACGCGAATGAACGCGAATGAACGCGAATGAACGCGAAAGAACGCGAAAGAACGTGAAAGACGTTAGAAGGGCGCGCGCGAGCGCGCGCGCGCACGGCGCGTCGCGCCCCGCAGCGTGCCTTAAGAGAGTCATAGTTACTCCCGCCGTTTACCCGCTGAATTTGACGTGCGCGCGCAGCGGCGTATTGCTTTTTACTTGTACGCGGCCGAGATAAACCATTATTTCCGACGTATTTTATCGTGGTACGTCGATTTATGCAAAGACATTCCAACCTTGTAACGATTTTTAGCGGGTCAATTCGATGGGAACATCCGGTCTCTTCGTAGCGGGGCGACAAAATTCCAAGTTCCAACCTCTCGGCCATTTTGGTCCGGCGGACGAAATTTTTCAAAAAAATAAAGTGAAATCGTTACTTTCGGCCAGATTACGTCGTAACATAGCGATTTCACGCAAAATTTCGATACATTATAACGCTATTCAGCGAGTTATTTCTACTCGAACGTTCGAACAGAGGCGGATGTTTCAAAGTCCATGCGATGCAACGATACGCTCTTACGCGTTGCTCGCTCGCTCCGCTCGCTCGAAAAAAAATAGCCCAACCCAAAACCAATAACTTTTGCGTTCGTTCTTCGATTTCATCGAAAACTTCGTTAGAACGCGCGGGATCGGTTTAGGGTTGGGCTAGATGGGTCCGAGCGAGCGCCGCGAGCGAGCATTTATCGCGACCTTTCTCCTCGTTTTCGTCTCTCTCGAGAAGCGGGAAAAACGCGAATGAACGCGAATGAACGCGAATGAACGCGAATGAACGCGAATGAACGCGAATGAACGCGAATGAACGCGAATGAACGCGAAAGAACGCGAAAGAACGTGAAAGACGTTAGAAGGGCGCGCGCGCGCGCGCGCACGGCGCGTCGCGCCCCGCAGCGTGCCTTAAGAGAGTCATAGTTACTCCCGCCGTTTACCCGCTGAATTTGACGTGCGCGCGCAGCGGCGTATTGCCTTTTACTTGTACGCGGCCGAGATAAACCATTATTTCCGACGTATTTTATCGTGGTACGTCGATTTATGCAAAGATATTCCAACCTTGTAACGATTTTTAGCGGGTCAATTCGATGGGAACATCCGGCCTCTTCGTAGCGGGGCGACAAAATTCCAAGTTCCAACCTCTCGGCCAATTTGGTCCGGCGGACGAAATTTTTCAAAAAAATAAAGTGAAATCGTTACTTTCGACCAGATTACGTCGTAACATAGCGATTTCACGCAAAATTTCGATACATTATAACGCTATTCAGCGAGTTATTTCTACTCGAACGTTCGAACAGAGGCGGATGTTTCAAAGTCCATGCGATGCAACGATACGCTCTTACGCGTTGCTCGCTCGCTCCGCTCGCTCGAAAAAAAATAGCGCAACCCAAAACCAATAACTTTTGGGTTCGTTCTTCGATTTCATCGAAATCTTCGTTAGAACGCGCGGGATCGGTTTAGGGTTGGGCTAGATTGGTCCGAGCGAGCACCGCGAGCAAGCATTTATCGCGACCTTTCTCCTCGTTTTCGTCTCTCTCGTGAAGCGGGAAAAACGCGAATGAACGCGAATGAACGCGAATGAACGCGAATGAACGCGAAAGAACGCGAAAGAACGTGAAAGACGTTAGAAGGGCGCGCGCGCGCGCACTGCGCGTCGCGCCCCGCAGCGTTCCGTAAGAGAGTCATAGTTACTCCCGCCGTTTACCCGCTGAATTTGACGTGCGCGCACAGCGGCGTATTTCTTTTTACTCGTACGCGGCCGAGATAAACCATTATTTCCGACGTATTTTATCGTGGTACGTCGATTTATGCAAAGATATTCCTACCTTGTAACGATTTTTAGCGGGTCATTTCGATGGGAACATCCGGCCTCTTCGTAGCGGGGCGACAAAATTGCAAGTTCCAACGTCCCGGTCATGTTGGTCCGGTGGATGAAATTTTTTAAAAAAATAAAGTGAAATCGTTACGTTCGACTAGATTTCCTCGACAGATAACGATTTCACACAAAATTTCGATACCTTATAACGCTTTTTCTCGAGTCATTTCGAGTTGAACTTTCGGTACTTTCATGGCGGTGCGAAAAAATTCTAAGTTCCAACGTCCCGGTCATGTTGGTCCGGTGGATGAAATTTTTTAAAAAAATAAAGTGAAATCGTAACGTTCGACTAGATTTCGTCGAAACATAACGATTTCACACAAAATTTCGATACCTTATAACGCTTTTTCTCGAGTCATTTCGAGTTGAACTTTCGGTACTTTCGTGGCGGTGCGAAAAAATTCTAAGTTCCAACGTCCCGGTCATGTTGGTCCGGTGGATGAAATTTTTTAAAAAAATAAAGTGAAATCGCTACTTTCGACTAGATTTCGTCGAAACATAACGATTTCACTGATAATTTCGATACCTTATAACGCTTTTTCTCGAGTTATTTCGAGTTGAACTTTCGGTACTTTCGTGGCGGTGCGAAAAAATTCTAAGTTCCAACGTCCCGGTCATGTTGGTCCGGTGGATGAAATTTTTTAAAAAAATAAAGTGAAATCGTAACGTTCGACTAGATTTCGTCGAAACATAACGATTTCACACAAAATTTCGATACCTTATAACGCTTTTTCTCGAGTTATTTCGAGTTGAACTTTCGGTACTTTCGTGGCGGTGCGAAAAAATTCTAAGTTCCAACGTCCCGGTCATGTTGGTCCGGTGGATGAAATTTTTTAAAAAAATAAAGTGAAATCGCTACTTTCGACTAGATTTCGTCGAAACATAACGATTTCACACAAAATTTCGATACCTTATAACGCTTTTTCTCGAGTTATTTCGAGTTGAACTTTCGGTACTTTCGTGGCGGTGCGAAAAAATTCTAAGTTCCAACGTCCCGGTCATGTTGGTCCGGTGGATGAAATTTTTAAAAAAATAAAGTGAAATCGCTACTTTCGACTAGATTTCGTCGAAACATAACGATTTCACTGATAATTTCGATACCTTATAACGCTTTTTCTCGAGTTATTTCGAGGGGAACTTTCGGCCTTTTCGTAACGGGGCGAAAAAATTCCAAGTTCCAACGTCCCGGTCATGTTGGTCCGGTGGATGAAATTTTTTAAAAAAATAAAGTGAAATCGTAACGTTCGACTAGATTTCGTCGAAACATAACGATTTCACACAAAATTTCGATACCTTATAACGCTTTTTCTCGAGTTATTTCGAGTTGAACTTTCGGTACTTTCGTGGCGGTGCGAAAAAATTCTAAGTTCCAACGTCCCGGTCATGTTGGTCCGGTGGATGAAATTTTTTAAAAAAATAAAGTGAAATCGCTACTTTCGACTAGATTTCGTCGAAACATAACGATTTCACACAAAATTTCGATACCTTATAACGCTTTTTCTCGAGTTATTTCGAGGGGAACTTTCGGCCTTTTCGTAACGGGGCGAAAAAATTCAAAGTTCCAACGTCCCGGTCATGTTGGTCCGGTGGATGAAATTTTTTAAAAAAATAAAGTGAAATCGCTACTTTCGACTAGATTTCGTCGAAAAATAACGATTTCACTGATAATTTCGATACCTTATAACGCTTTTTCTCGAGTTATTTCGATTTGAACTTTCGGTACTTTCGTGGCGGTGCGAAAAAATTCTAAGTTCAAACGTCCCGGTCATGTTGGTCCGGTGGATGAAATTTTTTAAAAAAATAAAGGGAAATCGCTACTTTCGACTAGATTTCGTCGAAACATAACGATTTCACTGATAATTTCGATACCTTATAACGCTTTTTCTCGAGTTATTTCGAGTTGAACTTTCGGTACTTTCGTGGCGGTGCGAAAAAATTCTAAGTTCCAACGTCCCGGTCATGTTGGTCCGGTGGATGAAATTTTTTAAAAAAATAAAGTGAAATCGTAACGTTCGACTAGATTTCGTCGAAACATAACGATTTCACACAAAATTTCGATACCTTATAACGCTTTTTCTCGAGTTATTTCGAGTTGAACTTTCGGTACTTTCGTGGCGGTGCGAAAAAATTCTAAGTTCCAACGTCCCGGTCATGTTGGTCCGGTGGATGAAATTTTTTAAAAAAATAAAGTGAAATCGCTACTTTCGACTAGATTTCGTCGAAACATAACGATTTCACTGATAATTTCGATACCTTATAACGCTTTTTCTAGAGTTATTTCGATTTGAACTTTCGGTACTTTCGTGGCGGTGCGAAAAAATTCTAAGTTCAAACGTCCCGGTCATGTTGGTCCGGTGGATGAAATTTTTTAAAAAAATAAAGGGAAATCGCTACTTTCGACTAGATTTCGTCGAAACATAACGATTTCACTGATAATTTCGATACCTTATAACGCTTTTTCTCGAGTTATTTCGAGTTGAACTTTCGGTACTTTCGTGGCGGTGCGAAAAAATTCTAAGTTCCAACGTCCCGGTCATGTTGGTCCGGTGGATGAAATTTTTTAAAAAAATAAAGTGAAATCGTAACGTTCGACTAGATTTCGTCGAAATATAACGATTTCACACAAAATTTCGATACCTTATAACGCTTTTTCTCGAGTTATTTCGAGTTGAACTTTCGGTACTTTCGTGGCGGTGCGAAAAAATTCTAAGTTCCAACGTCCCGGTCATGTTGGTCCGGTGGATGAAATTTTTTAAAAAAATAAAGTGAAATCGCTACTTTCGACTAGATTTCGTCGAAACATAACGATTTCACTGATAATTTCGATACCTTATAACGCTTTTTCTCGAGTTATTTCGATTTGAACTTTCGGTACTTTCGTGGCGGTGCGAAAAAATTCTAAGTTCAAACGTCCCGGTCATGTTGGTCCGGTGGATGAAATTTTTTAAAAAAATAAAGGGAAATCGCTACTTTCGACTAGATTTCGTCGAAACATAACGATTTCACTGATAATTTCGATACCTTATAACGCTTTTTCTCGAGTTATTTCGAGTTGAACTTTCGGTACTTTCGTGGCGGTGCGAAAAAATTCTAAGTTCCAACGTCCCGGTCATGTTGGTCCGGTGGATGAAATTTTTTAAAAAAATAAAGTGAAATCGCTACTTTCGACTAGATTTCGTCGAAACATAACGATTTCACTGATAATTTCGATACCTTATAACGCTTTTTCTCGAGTTATTTCGAGTTGAACTTTCGGTACTTTCGTGGCGGTGCGAAAAAATTCTAAGTTCCAACGTCCCGGTCATGTTGGTCCGGTGGATGAAATTTTTTAAAAAAATAAAGTGAAATCGTAACGTTCGACTAGATTTCGTCGAAACATAACGATTTCACACAAAATTTCGATACCTTATAACGCTTTTTCTCGAGTTATTTCGAGTTGAACTTTCGGTACTTTCGTGGCGGTGCGAAAAAATTCTAAGTTCCAACGTCCCGGTCATGTTGGTCCGGTGGATGAAATTTTTTAAAAAAATAAAGTGAAATCGCTACTTTCGACTAGATTTCGTCGAAACATAACGATTTCACACAAAATTTCGATACCTTATAACGCTTTTTCTCGAGTTATTTCGAGTTGAACTTTCGGTACTTTCGTGGCGGTGCGAAAAAATTCTAAGTTCCAACGTCCCGGTCATGTTGGTCCGGTGGATGAAATTTTTAAAAAAATAAAGTGAAATCGCTACTTTCGACTAGATTTCGTCGAAACATAACGATTTCACTGATAATTTCGATACCTTATAACGCTTTTTCTCGAGTTATTTCGAGGGGAACTTTCGGCCTTTTCGTAACGGGGCGAAAAAATTCCAAGTTCCAACGTCCCGGTCATGTTGGTCCGGTGGATGAAATTTTTTAAAAAAATAAAGTGAAATCGTAACGTTCGACTAGATTTCGTCGAAACATAACGATTTCACACAAAATTTCGATACCTTATAACGCTTTTTCTCGAGTTATTTCGAGTTGAACTTTCGGTACTTTCGTGGCGGTGCGAAAAAATTCTAAGTTCCAACGTCCCGGTCATGTTGGTCCGGTGGATGAAATTTTTTAAAAAAATAAAGTGAAATCGCTACTTTCGACTAGATTTCGTCGAAACATAACGATTTCACACAAAATTTCGATACCTTATAACGCTTTTTCTCGAGTTATTTCGAGGGGAACTTTCGGCCTTTTCGTAACGGGGCGAAAAAATTCAAAGTTCCAACGTCCCGGTCATGTTGGTCCGGTGGATGAAATTTTTTAAAAAAATAAAGTGAAATCGCTACTTTCGACTAGATTTCGTCGAAAAATAACGATTTCACTGATAATTTCGATACCTTATAACGCTTTTTCTCGAGTTATTTCGATTTGAACTTTCGGTACTTTCGTGGCGGTGCGAAAAAATTCTAAGTTCAAACGTCCCGGTCATGTTGGTCCGGTGGATGAAATTTTTTAAAAAAATAAAGGGAAATCGCTACTTTCGACTAGATTTCGTCGAAACATAACGATTTCACTGATAATTTCGATACCTTATAACGCTTTTTCTCGAGTTATTTCGAGTTGAACTTTCGGTACTTTCGTGGCGGTGCGAAAAAATTCTAAGTTCCAACGTCCCGGTCATGTTGGTCCGGTGGATGAAATTTTTTAAAAAAATAAAGTGAAATCGTAACGTTCGACTAGATTTCGTCGAAACATAACGATTTCACACAAAATTTCGATACCTTATAACGCTTTTTCTCGAGTTATTTCGAGTTGAACTTTCGGTACTTTCGTGGCGGTGCGAAAAAATTCTAAGTTCCAACGTCCCGGTCATGTTGGTCCGGTGGATGAAATTTTTTAAAAAAATAAAGTGAAATCGCTACTTTCGACTAGATTTCGTCGAAACATAACGATTTCACTGATAATTTCGATACCTTATAACGCTTTTTCTCGAGTTATTTCGATTTGAACTTTCGGTACTTTCGTGGCGGTGCGAAAAAATTCTAAGTTCAAACGTCCCGGTCATGTTGGTCCGGTGGATGAAATTTTTTAAAAAAATAAAGGGAAATCGCTACTTTCGACTAGATTTCGTCGAAACATAACGATTTCACTGATAATTTCGATACCTTATAACGCTTTTTCTCGAGTTATTTCGAGTTGAACTTTCGGTACTTTCGTGGCGGTGCGAAAAAATTCTAAGTTCCAACGTCCCGGTCATGTTGGTCCGGTGGATGAAATTTTTTAAAAAAATAAAGTGAAATCGTAACGTTCGACTAGATTTCGTCGAAATATAACGATTTCACACAAAATTTCGATACCTTATAACGCTTTTTCTCGAGTTATTTCGAGTTGAACTTTCGGTACTTTCGTGGCGGTGCGAAAAAATTCTAAGTTCCAACGTCCCGGTCATGTTGGTCCGGTGGATGAAATTTTTTAAAAAAATAAAGTGAAATCGCTACTTTCGACTAGATTTCGTCGAAACATAACGATTTCACTGATAATTTCGATACCTTATAACGCTTTTTCTCGAGTTATTTCGAGGGGAACTTTCGGCCTTTTCGTAACGGGGCGAAAAAATTCCAAGTTCCAACGTCCCGGTCATGTTGGTCCGGTGGATGAAATTTTTTAAAAAAATAAAGTGAAATCGTAACGTTCGACTAGATTTCGTCGAAACATAACGATTTCACACAAAATTTCGATACCTTATAACGCTTTTTCTCGAGTTATTTCGAGTTGAACTTTCGGTACTTTCGTGGCGGTGCGAAAAAATTCTAAGTTCCAACGTCCCGGTCATGTTGGTCCGGTGGATGAAATTTTTTAAAAAAATAAAGTGAAATCGCTACTTTCGACTAGATTTCGTCGAAACATAACGATTTCACACAAAATTTCGATACCTTATAACGCTTTTTCTCGAGTTATTTCGAGGGGAACTTTCGGCCTTTTCGTAACGGGGCGAAAAAATTCAAAGTTCCAACGTCCCGGTCATGTTGGTCCGGTGGATGAAATTTTTTAAAAAAATAAAGTGAAATCGCTACTTTCGACTAGATTTCGTCGAAAAATAACGATTTCACTGATAATTTCGATACCTTATAACGCTTTTTCTCGAGTTATTTCGATTTGAACTTTCGGTACTTTCGTGGCGGTGCGAAAAAATTCTAAGTTCAAACGTCCCGGTCATGTTGGTCCGGTGGATGAAATTTTTTAAAAAAATAAAGGGAAATCGCTACTTTCGACTAGATTTCGTCGAAACATAACGATTTCACTGATAATTTCGATACCTTATAACGCTTTTTCTCGAGTTATTTCGAGTTGAACTTTCGGTACTTTCGTGGCGGTGCGAAAAAATTCTAAGTTCCAACGTCCCGGTCATGTTGGTCCGGTGGATGAAATTTTTTAAAAAAATAAAGTGAAATCGTAACGTTCGACTAGATTTCGTCGAAACATAACGATTTCACACAAAATTTCGATACCTTATAACGCTTTTTCTCGAGTTATTTCGAGTTGAACTTTCGGTACTTTCGTGGCGGTGCGAAAAATTCTAAGTTCCAACGTCCCGGTCATGTTGGTCCGGTGGATGAAATTTTTTAAAAAAATAAAGTGAAATCGCTACTTTCGACTAGATTTCGTCGAAACATAACGATTTCACTGATAATTTCGATACCTTATAACGCTTTTTCTCGAGTTATTTCGATTTGAACTTTCGGTACTTTCGTGGCGGTGCGAAAAAATTCTAAGTTCAAACGTCCCGGTCATGTTGGTCCGGTGGATGAAATTTTTTAAAAAAATAAAGGGAAATCGCTACTTTCGACTAGATTTCGTCGAAACATAACGATTTCACTGATAATTTCGATACCTTATAACGCTTTTTCTCGAGTTATTTCGACTTGAACTTTCGGTACTTTCGTGGCGGTGCGAAAAAATTCTAAGTTCCAACGTCCCGGTCATGTTGGTCCGGTGGATGAAATTTTTTAAAAAAATAAAGGGAAATCGCTACTTTCGACTAGATTTCGTCGAAACATAACGATTTCACTGATAATTTCGATACCTTATAACGCTTTTTCTCGAGTTATTTCGAGTTGAACTTTCGGTACTTTCGTGGCGGTGCGAAAAAATTCTAAGTTCCAACGTCCCGGTCATGTTGGTCCGGTGGATGAAATTTTTTAAAAAAATAAAGTGAAATCGCTACTTTCGACTAGATTTCGTCGAAACATAACGATTTCACTGATAATTTCGATACCTTATAACGCTTTTTCTCGAGTTATTTCGAGGGGAACTTTCGGCCTTTTCGTAACGGGGCGAAAAAATTCCAAGTTCCAACGTCCCGGTCATGTTGGTCCGGTGGATGAAATTTTTTAAAAAAATAAAGTGAAATCGTAACGTTCGACTAGATTTCGTCGAAACATAACGATTTCACACAAAATTTCGATACCTTATAACGCTTTTTCTCGAGTTATTTCGAGTTGAACTTTCGGTACTTTCGTGGCGGTGCGAAAAAATTCTAAGTTCCAACGTCCCGGTCATGTTGGTCCGGTGGATGAAATTTTTTAAAAAAATAAAGTGAAATCGCTACTTTCGACTAGATTTCGTCGAAACATAACGATTTCACACAAAATTTCGATACCTTATAACGCTTTTTCTCGAGTTATTTCGAGGGGAACTTTCGGCCTTTTCGTAACGGGGCGAAAAAATTCAAAGTTCCAACGTCCCGGTCATGTTGGTCCGGTGGATGAAATTTTTTAAAAAAATAAAGTGAAATCGCTACTTTCGACTAGATTTCGTCGAAAAATAACGATTTCACTGATAATTTCGATACCTTATAACGCTTTTTCTCGAGTTATTTCGATTTGAACTTTCGGTACTTTCGTGGCGGTGCGAAAAAATTCTAAGTTCAAACGTCCCGGTCATGTTGGTCCGGTGGATGAAATTTTTTAAAAAAATAAAGGGAAATCGCTACTTTCGACTAGATTTCGTCGAAACATAACGATTTCACTGATAATTTCGATACCTTATAACGCTTTTTCTCGAGTTATTTCGAGTTGAACTTTCGGTACTTTCGTGGCGGTGCGAAAAAATTCTAAGTTCCAACGTCCCGGTCATGTTGGTCCGGTGGATGAAATTTTTTAAAAAAATAAAGTGAAATCGTAACGTTCGACTAGATTTCGTCGAAACATAACGATTTCACACAAAATTTCGATACCTTATAACGCTTTTTCTCGAGTTATTTCGAGTTGAACTTTCGGTACTTTCGTGGCGGTGCGAAAAATTCTAAGTTCCAACGTCCCGGTCATGTTGGTCCGGTGGATGAAATTTTTTAAAAAAATAAAGTGAAATCGCTACTTTCGACTAGATTTCGTCGAAACATAACGATTTCACTGATAATTTCGATACCTTATAACGCTTTTTCTCGAGTTATTTCGATTTGAACTTTCGGTACTTTCGTGGCGGTGCGAAAAAATTCTAAGTTCAAACGTCCCGGTCATGTTGGTCCGGTGGATGAAATTTTTTAAAAAAATAAAGGGAAATCGCTACTTTCGACTAGATTTCGTCGAAACATAACGATTTCACTGATAATTTCGATACCTTATAACGCTTTTTCTCGAGTTATTTCGACTTGAACTTTCGGTACTTTCGTGGCGGTGCGAAAAAATTCTAAGTTCCAACGTCCCGGTCATGTTGGTCCGGTGGATGAAATTTTTTAAAAAAATAAAGGGAAATCGCTACTTTCGACTAGATTTCGTCGAAACATAACGATTTCACTGATAATTTCGATACCTTATAACGCTTTTTCTCGAGTTATTTCGAGTTGAACTTTCGGTACTTTCGTGGCGGTGCGAAAAAATTCTAAGTTCCAACGTCCCGGTCATGTTGGTCCGGTGGATGAAATTTTTTAAAAAAATAAAGTGAAATCGTAACGTTCGACTAGATTTCGTCGAAACATAACGATTTCACACAAAATTTCGATACCTTATAACGCTTTTTCTCGAGTTATTTCGAGTTGAACTTTCGGTACTTTCGTGGCGGTGCGAAAAAATTCGAAGTTCCAACGTCCCGGTCATGTTGGTCCGGTGGATGAAATTTTTTAAAAAAATAAAGTGAAATCGCTACTTTCGACTAGATTTCGTCGAAACATAACGATTTCACTGATAATTTCGATACCTTATAACGCTTTTTCTCGAGTTATTTCGAGTTGAACTTTCGGTACTTTCGTGGCGGTGCGAAAAAATTCTAAGTTCCAACGTCCCGGTCATGTTGGTCCGGTGGATGAAATTTTTTAAAAAAATAAAGTGAAATCGCTACCTTCGACTAGATTTCGTCGAAACATAACGATTTCACTGATAATTTCGGTACCTTATAACGCTTTTTCTCGAGTTATTTCGAGTTGAACTTTCGGTACTTTCGTGGCGGTGCGAAAAAATTCTAAGTTCCAACGTCCCGGTCATGTTGGTCCGGTGGATGAAATTTTTTAAAAAAATAAAGTGAAATCGTAACGTTCGACTAGATTTCGTCGAAACATAACGATTTCACACAAAATTTCGATACCTTATAACGCTTTTTCTCGAGTTATTTCGAGTTGAACTTTCGGTACTTTCGTGGCGGTGCGAAAAAATTCTAAGTTCCAACGTCCCGGTCATGTTGGTCCGGTGGATGAAATTTTTTAAAAAAATAAAGTGAAATCGCTACGTTCGACTAGATTTCGTCGAAACATAACGATTTCACTGATAATTTCGATACCTTATAACGCTTTTTCTCGAGTTATTTCGAGTTGAACTTTCGGTACTTTCGTGGCGGTGCGAAAAAATTCTAAGTTCCAACGTCCCGGTCATGTTGGTCCGGTGGATGAAATTTTTTAAAAAAATAAAGTGAAATCGTAACGCTCGACTAGATTTCGTCGAAACATAACGATTTCACACAAAATTTCGATACCTTATAACGCTTTTTCTCGAGTTATTTCGAGTTGAACTTTCGGTACTTTCGTGGCGGTGCGAAAAAATTCTAAGTTCCAACGTCCCGGTCATGTTGGTCCGGTGGATGAAATTTTTAAAAAAATAAAGTGAAATCGCTACTTTCGACTAGATTTCGTCGAAACATAACGATTTCACTGATAATTTCGATACCTTATAACGCTTTTTCTCGAGTTATTTCGAGGGGAACTTTCGGCCTTTTCGTAACGGGGCGAAAAAATTCCAAGTTCCAACGTCCCGGTCATGTTGGTCCGGTGGATGAAATTTTTTAAAAAAATAAAGTGAAATCGTAACGTTCGACTAGATTTCGTCGAAACATAACGATTTCACACAAAATTTCGATACCTTATAACGCTTTTTCTCGAGTTATTTCGAGTTGAACTTTCGGTACTTTCGTGGCGGTGCGAAAAAATTCTAAGTTCCAACGTCCCGGTCATGTTGGTCCGGTGGATGAAATTTTTTAAAAAAATAAAGTGAAATCGCTACTTTCGACTAGATTTCGTCGAAACATAACGATTTCACACAAAATTTCGATACCTTATAACGCTTTTTCTCGAGTTATTTCGAGGGGAACTTTCGGCCTTTTCGTAACGGGGCGAAAAAATTCAAAGTTCCAACGTCCCGGTCATGTTGGTCCGGTGGATGAAATTTTTTAAAAAAATAAAGTGAAATCGCTACTTTCGACTAGATTTCGTCGAAAAATAACGATTTCACTGATAATTTCGATACCTTATAACGCTTTTTCTCGAGTTATTTCGATTTGAACTTTCGGTACTTTCGTGGCGGTGCGAAAAAATTCTAAGTTCAAACGTCCCGGTCATGTTGGTCCGGTGGATGAAATTTTTTAAAAAAATAAAGGGAAATCGCTACTTTCGACTAGATTTCGTCGAAACATAACGATTTCACTGATAATTTCGATACCTTATAACGCTTTTTCTCGAGTTATTTCGAGTTGAACTTTCGGTACTTTCGTGGCGGTGCGAAAAAATTCTAAGTTCCAACGTCCCGGTCATGTTGGTCCGGTGGATGAAATTTTTTAAAAAAATAAAGTGAAATCGCTACTTTCGACTAGATTTCGTCGAAAAATAACGATTTCACTGATAATTTCGATACCTTATAACGCTTTTTCTCGAGTTATTTCGATTTGAACTTTCGGTACTTTCGTGGCGGTGCGAAAAAATTCTAAGTTCAAACGTCCCGGTCATGTTGGTCCGGTGGATGAAATTTTTTAAAAAAATAAAGGGAAATCGCTACTTTCGACTAGATTTCGTCGAAACATAACGATTTCACTGATAATTTCGATACCTTATAACGCTTTTTCTCGAGTTATTTCGAGTTGAACTTTCGGTACTTTCGTGGCGGTGCGAAAAAATTCTAAGTTCCAACGTCCCGGTCATGTTGGTCCGGTGGATGAAATTTTTTAAAAAAATAAAGTGAAATCGTAACGTTCGACTAGATTTCGTCGAAACATAACGATTTCACACAAAATTTCGATACCTTATAACGCTTTTTCTCGAGTTATTTCGAGTTGAACTTTCGGTACTTTCGTGGCGGTGCGAAAAATTCTAAGTTCCAACGTCCCGGTCATGTTGGTCCGGTGGATGAAATTTTTTAAAAAAATAAAGTGAAATCGCTACTTTCGACTAGATTTCGTCGAAACATAACGATTTCACTGATAATTTCGATACCTTATAACGCTTTTTCTCGAGTTATTTCGATTTGAACTTTCGGTACTTTCGTGGCGGTGCGAAAAAATTCTAAGTTCAAACGTCCCGGTCATGTTGGTCCGGTGGATGAAATTTTTTAAAAAAATAAAGGGAAATCGCTACTTTCGACTAGATTTCGTCGAAACATAACGATTTCACTGATAATTTCGATACCTTATAACGCTTTTTCTCGAGTTATTTCGACTTGAACTTTCGGTACTTTCGTGGCGGTGCGAAAAAATTCTAAGTTCCAACGTCCCGGTCATGTTGGTCCGGTGGATGAAATTTTTTAAAAAAATAAAGGGAAATCGCTACTTTCGACTAGATTTCGTCGAAACATAACGATTTCACTGATAATTTCGATACCTTATAACGCTTTTTCTCGAGTTATTTCGAGTTGAACTTTCGGTACTTTCGTGGCGGTGCGAAAAAATTCTAAGTTCCAACGTCCCGGTCATGTTGGTCCGGTGGATGAAATTTTTTAAAAAAATAAAGTGAAATCGTAACGTTCGACTAGATTTCGTCGAAACATAACGATTTCACACAAAATTTCGATACCTTATAACGCTTTTTCTCGAGTTATTTCGAGTTGAACTTTCGGTACTTTCGTGGCGGTGCGAAAAAATTCTAAGTTCCAACGTCCCGGTCATGTTGGTCCGGTGGATGAAATTTTTTAAAAAAATAAAGTGAAATCGCTACTTTCGACTAGATTTCGTCGAAACATAACGATTTCACTGATAATTTCGATACCTTATAACGCTTTTTCTCGAGTTATTTCGAGTTGAACTTTCGGTACTTTCGTGGCGGTGCGAAAAAATTCTAAGTTCCAACGTCCCGGTCATGTTGGTCCGGTGGATGAAATTTTTTAAAAAAATAAAGTGAAATCGCTACCTTCGACTAGATTTCGTCGAAACATAACGATTTCACTGATAATTTCGGTACCTTATAACGCTTTTTCTCGAGTTATTTCGAGTTGAACTTTCGGTACTTTCGTGGCGGTGCGAAAAAATTCTAAGTTCCAACGTCCCGGTCATGTTGGTACGGTGGATGAAATTTTTTAAAAAAATAAAGTGAAATCGTAACGTTCGACTAGATTTCGTCGAAACATAACGATTTCACACAAAATTTCGATACCTTATAACGCTTTTTCTCGAGTTATTTCGAGTTGAACTTTCGGTACTTTCGTGGCGGTGCGAAAAAATTCTAAGTTCCAACGTCCCGGTCATGTTGGTCCGGTGGATGAAATTTTTTAAAAAAATAAAGTGAAATCGCTACTTTCGACTAGATTTCGTCGAAACATAACGATTTCACTGATAATTTCGATACCTTATAACGCTTTTTCTCGAGTTATTTCGAGTTGAACTTTCGGTACTTTCGTGGCGGTGCGAAAAAATTCTAAGTTCCAACGTCCCGGTCATGTTGGTCCGGTGGATGAAATTTTTTAAAAAAATAAAGTGAAATCGTAACGCTCGACTAGATTTCGTCGAAACATAACGATTTCACACAAAATTTCGATACCTTATAACGCTTTTTCTCGAGTTATTTCGAGTTGAACTTTCGGTACTTTCGTGGCGGTGCGAAAAAATTCTAAGTTCCAACGTCCCGGTCATGTTGGTCCGGTGGATGAAATTTTTAAAAAAATAAAGTGAAATCGCTACTTTCGACTAGATTTCGTCGAAACATAACGATTTCACTGATAATTTCGATACCTTATAACGCTTTTTCTCGAGTTATTTCGAGGGGAACTTTCGGCCTTTTCGTAACGGGGCGAAAAAATTCCAAGTTCCAACGTCCCGGTCATGTTGGTCCGGTGGATGAAATTTTTTAAAAAAATAAAGTGAAATCGTAACGTTCGACTAGATTTCGTCGAAACATAACGATTTCACACAAAATTTCGATACCTTATAACGCTTTTTCTCGAGTTATTTCGAGTTGAACTTTCGGTACTTTCGTGGCGGTGCGAAAAAATTCTAAGTTCCAACGTCCCGGTCATGTTGGTCCGGTGGATGAAATTTTTTAAAAAAATAAAGTGAAATCGCTACTTTCGACTAGATTTCGTCGAAACATAACGATTTCACACAAAATTTCGATACCTTATAACGCTTTTTCTCGAGTTATTTCGAGGGGAACTTTCGGCCTTTTCGTAACGGGGCGAAAAAATTCAAAGTTCCAACGTCCCGGTCATGTTGGTCCGGTGGATGAAATTTTTTAAAAAAATAAAGTGAAATCGCTACTTTCGACTAGATTTCGTCGAAAAATAACGATTTCACTGATAATTTCGATACCTTATAACGCTTTTTCTCGAGTTATTTCGATTTGAACTTTCGGTACTTTCGTGGCGGTGCGAAAAAATTCTAAGTTCAAACGTCCCGGTCATGTTGGTCCGGTGGATGAAATTTTTTAAAAAAATAAAGGGAAATCGCTACTTTCGACTAGATTTCGTCGAAACATAACGATTTCACTGATAATTTCGATACCTTATAACGCTTTTTCTCGAGTTATTTCGAGTTGAACTTTCGGTACTTTCGTGGCGGTGCGAAAAAATTCTAAGTTCCAACGTCCCGGTCATGTTGGTCCGGTGGATGAAATTTTTTAAAAAAATAAAGTGAAATCGTAACGTTCGACTAGATTTCGTCGAAACATAACGATTTCACACAAAATTTCGATACCTTATAACGCTTTTTCTCGAGTTATTTCGAGTTGAACTTTCGGTACTTTCGTGGCGGTGCGAAAAAATTCTAAGTTCCAACGTCCCGGTCATGTTGGTCCGGTGGATGAAATTTTTTAAAAAAATAAAGTGAAATCGCTACTTTCGACTAGATTTCGTCGAAACATAACGATTTCACTGATAATTTCGATACCTTATAACGCTTTTTCTCGAGTTATTTCGATTTGAACTTTCGGTACTTTCGTGGCGGTGCGAAAAAATTCTAAGTTCAAACGTCCCGGTCATGTTGGTCCGGTGGATGAAATTTTTTAAAAAAATAAAGGGAAATCGCTACTTTCGACTAGATTTCGTCGAAACATAACGATTTCACTGATAATTTCGATACCTTATAACGCTTTTTCTCGAGTTATTTCGAGTTGAACTTTCGGTACTTTCGTGGCGGTGCGAAAAAATTCTAAGTTCCAACGTCCCGGTCATGTTGGTCCGGTGGATGAAATTTTTTAAAAAAATAAAGTGAAATCGTAACGTTCGACTAGATTTCGTCGAAATATAACGATTTCACACAAAATTTCGATACCTTATAACGCTTTTTCTCGAGTTATTTCGAGTTGAACTTTCGGTACTTTCGTGGCGGTGCGAAAAAATTCTAAGTTCCAACGTCCCGGTCATGTTGGTCCGGTGGATGAAATTTTTTAAAAAAATAAAGTGAAATCGCTACTTTCGACTAGATTTCGTCGAAACATAACGATTTCACTGATAATTTCGATACCTTATAACGCTTTTTCTCGAGTTATTTCGAGGGGAACTTTCGGCCTTTTCGTAACGGGGCGAAAAAATTCCAAGTTCCAACGTCCCGGTCATGTTGGTCCGGTGGATGAAATTTTTTAAAAAAATAAAGTGAAATCGTAACGTTCGACTAGATTTCGTCGAAACATAACGATTTCACACAAAATTTCGATACCTTATAACGCTTTTTCTCGAGTTATTTCGAGTTGAACTTTCGGTACTTTCGTGGCGGTGCGAAAAAATTCTAAGTTCCAACGTCCCGGTCATGTTGGTCCGGTGGATGAAATTTTTTAAAAAAATAAAGTGAAATCGCTACTTTCGACTAGATTTCGTCGAAACATAACGATTTCACACAAAATTTCGATACCTTATAACGCTTTTTCTCGAGTTATTTCGAGGGGAACTTTCGGCCTTTTCGTAACGGGGCGAAAAAATTCAAAGTTCCAACGTCCCGGTCATGTTGGTCCGGTGGATGAAATTTTTTAAAAAAATAAAGTGAAATCGCTACTTTCGACTAGATTTCGTCGAAAAATAACGATTTCACTGATAATTTCGATAC